>NC_031952.1:1659909-1782469 GCF_000303195.2 Fusarium pseudograminearum CS3096 | reverse complement strand
TCTATAAGTATTTAGACTATTTTATTATAGTATATATAGATAATATATTAATTTACTTATTAAGAACTCTTAAAGACTATATAGTAAAAGTAAAAGAGGTATTATAGTCCTTTTCCGATATAGGCCTATATTTAGATCTAAAGAAATATAAATTTATAGTTAAAGAAGTAAAGTATTTAGGATTTATTATAAAGGCTAGAAAAGCTATTACCTATAATCTAGAGAAGTAATAAGCTATCTAAAAATAAGTAGCTCCTTTAATAATTAAAAAGGTCTAAAGTTTTTTAGGCTTTATAAATTACTATTAGATATTTATTTTAAACTTTTTAGCTATAGCTATACTGCTTATTAAACTTACTAAAAAAGATACCCCCTTTATTTAGATTAGTAATAAAGAAGTAATATTCTAAGAACTTAAATAGAGATTTATTAAGGCCTTTATATTAGCTAGCTAAAACCTTTAATAACTTATATTTATAGAGCTTAATAGTTCTAGATATATAACCAGAGGAATCCTCTCTTAAAAAAATAAGTAAAGAGAGATTTACCTAATTATATATATCTTATAGTAATTATCCCCTATTAAGTTTAATTACCTAATTTATAATAAAGAGATATTAGCTATTATCTATTACTTAAAGGTATAAAGGGCAGAGCTATATAGTATTAGCCCCTTTATAATTCTTACTAATTATAAGAACTTAAAATACTTTATAATAAAGTAAGACTTATTAAAAAGATAGGTTTATTAGGCTAAAAAGCTCTCTAAATACCTCTTTTAACTTACCTATTAAACTAATAAAAATACTATAGCGCCTAATATATTTAATTAATATAAATAAGACTAGCTTAATAAGCTAATAGATAATTATATCTAGGGATATAAATATTAGGTACTAATAATATATATTAATAGAGAAGTACTAAAAGAAGAAGTTCTAAAAGAACTTACTATAAGATCTAAAGTAATAAGCTTAAGATTAAATAAAATACTAAATAAAGCTCTAGATAAAAGACCTATAGTAATAGAATTAAAAGGTTAAAATAACCTACTAACTATTAAAATAGATCTCTAAGCTACCTTTCTAAAAGACCTTAACCTATAATAGTTATAAGATAAGATAATTAAGACTAATAAGATCTATAAGTATATATATATAATAATAGAGCAGTAAGCTTACTATTTTCCTATAGAGCTAAAGCTATAAGTTTAGATTATAGAATATAAGGTTAATAAGAAATAATATCTATACTATAGGGATTAACTATAGGTATTAGGAAGTAATAAAAATAATATTAAAGGCGCTAAAGATAAGCTATAAACTTATATTATATAGAGAGAATATAACTCCTTACTTAAAGGCTATTTAAGATAAAATATAATATAAGCTTAAGTATAAAGATACTAATATTAGCTAAAGTTTATATAGCTATATTGCTATTTTATTAAGAACTATAATACCTATAGTAGAAGTTACTTTTAGCGAAAAGTAAAATCTAAGCTATTAAAACTATTACTAATCCTATAAAGACTATATAGTAAACTTATAATAAACTTTATTACCTTACTTTTAATCTTAAGAGAATAAAAGAATATATATATTTAGATTATTAAAGATAGACTAATAAGAATAATTACCCTTAAAGTAATATTAGATATTTTAATTAAGGTATATATATAGCGATTTCTTAGCTACTACTTTAGGTACTATAGTATACTAACTGCTATTATAAATAACTATAGATCTAACTAGATAAAAGAATTCTAAACTACTTTCTATAAGCTTATAGGTATTAAGCAGTAACTTAATACTATATATTACCTTTAGATAGATAGAGGCCTTAAGAGACTAAATTAGGAAATTTAAGCTATCTTATATATCTATATTAATTATACTTAAGATAACTAGGCTAATCTCTTACTAATAGTATAATTAGCGCTAAATAGCTATAAATATACTATAATAAAAATAAGTCTATTCTTTATAATATATAAATACTATATATCTCTATTTCTAATAGATAAAGATACTATATTTACGCTAAGATATTATAAGGAGTTTAACACTTAATGTTTTATAATAAAATTATAATATATACTAGAATTAATATAAACTTAAGTAGTAATTACTTAATAATACTAAAAGGATATTATAAATCAGTAATAATACTTAATAGAATAGTTTTCTATAGGAGATAAAGTCTAATTAAAACTTATTAATATTAAATTAATATAACCCTTTAAGAAGCTTAATTAGTAATAATATAAATATATAGTTACCTAAATAATTAGTAGCTATATAGTTAAGCTTAATATTTTTAGTAGGATATACCTATAATTTTATATTAACCTCTTAAAGAGGGCAGCTAATAACCTTTTACCTAAATAAATTAGTAATAATATTTAACCTTTAGTAATTCTAATAAATAGTAAAGATAAGTAGGCTATTAAATATATTAAATATACTAAATAGTAAAACTAAGGCTATAAGTAAGTTTATTAATACCTTATTAAGTGGAAAAGGTATAAAGCGCCTATATAGAAACCTATTAGTTATATAAAAGAAATAGCAGCCCTAGAGGTATTTAAGACCTAATATAGTCTAATTATAGAGAATAATAGTCCTTTAGAGCAGTTTATTATAATGCTATAAAGATATTAAGGCTAACCTTAATATACTTAAGTAATATAATCCTTTTAAATAAAACTATAGAAAAGTATAAGTTACTATAAGTTTATATATAAGAATAACTTAAATTAGCTTTTTTACTAAATAGCCTAGCTAGATATAATAAATAAGTAACTAATAAAGATAAACTAGGGTATAATAGCTAGAACCTTAAATAATAAATAAAGGACTAAACTAGCCATTTTTAAAGTAAAACTCTTATACTAATAGTATATAGGTAATTTAGCCTAACCTTACTAATAAAAAACTAAAATATTTAAATATTTCTATTAAGCTATAAGTCTATTAGTCTTTATTACTATTACTATTATTATTAATACCTTAACTATTATTATTAGTATCTCTATTATTAGTATTAGTATTATTATTATTATTATTAGTAGTAACTATAATAATAATAAGGGTCTTTAAAGTTATAGTAACCTTTTAATGCTTATTAGGTATAGCTATAAAGGTAATAGCTTATTACTTTTTAGTAGTTAAGAAAGTCAACTAGGTAAAGGATTTAAGAGGGTTAACCTTAAGAGCTTTTAAAGTACTATTAACCCTACTAAAGTAAATATACTTTAGTAATATTAGGTTTTTATATTTTATATTAAAATAAGTAGTATTAAGCTTAGTATAGTATTATATAGAGTTTATTAAGTTAATAATAGCCTTTATATACTCTAGAGTAATTAGATTAATATAATAAGAGTTCTTAATCTCCTAATAAGTAAGGGATAAATAAGTATTAAGTTTACTGCAAATTGCCTCCTTAGCTAAAAGACTATAAGTAAGATAAGCTATAACTATAATACTAATATCGCAAGCCTTAATAACTTCTTAAACCTAAGTCAGCAGTAAAGTAGTAAAAAATAAGAATTATAAAAGGATTTACTATATCTATAAGGTAATTATTCTCCTATTTAGATTTATCTATAAGATTATTTATATTATTTACCTTTTAGAACTTTATTCTTTAAAGGTAAATTAATTAGTATAATATAGCTATATTAAGAGTAAAGAGCTATTATAGCTAGTTAATATAGAAGGCATAAAATAAAAGAGAATTAGTACTTATAGGTATATAAACCTAATTATTTGCCTAATAAGTGCTATACTTAATAGAAGTAATTAGGCTAATTAATAGCTTCTTAACTATAAAGCTATAATAAGAATATACCTCCTTTAATAGTAATATAAGAAGTAATAAGAAGAGTATTAACCTTAATATCCTTACCCTTCTTATAGACCTTTATAATAAGCCTAAGGTACTATTTAATAGCCTAATTAAGATAATACTAATAATTTACTATACTAAAGGAATAAGTTAGCTGCTAAACTAAAGTATATAAGAATAAATAAAAATATATTTAGAGGAGAAAAATAATAATAGGCATATATAAAAGGGTATTATTTTAAAAGAATACTATAGAGATTTCTTATAGTAAGAATATAATAGCTAAATAGAGAAAAAAGTAATAAATAATAAGACTAAATAATAAGTATTATATAGAGATAATAGGCATAAAGGCATTAAGACTTTATATAGAATATAAGTATAGAAATAAGGCTATATAGTATAAAAAGATATATATAGAAAGAAGGAAAGAAAAGAGAAATTAAAAGTATTATAGCATAAGATATCTTAAGATTATATAGCCTATATATAGCAGTAAATTATAAAAGATAATAAAAATAATAGTAAAAAGGAATAAAGGTAATCTAAAGTTCTTATAAGTTTAATTATAATACTTTATACTAAATATAAGAGCTAAAGATATAATAACCTTACTAATAGGGGTCTTAGCTTAAAAATAGGGGGGTATTATTAACAGCTAAGCTATATTTTTAGATTTATTCTATACTATAGCAGCTAAAGCTACTATAGCTAGACTAACTTTACCTTTATCGGTTAAGTAAGATCTTATTAGTAATCTATATATATATAACTGGTAGACTTTTCTTATAGTAACCTTACTATAACCTCTAGCCTTTCTCTTCTCTTCTCCCCTTAGTCTTAAATAGCTTAATATAAGGCCTCTCTTTTATATAATAACCTATCAAGACCTAGCCCCTTATAATAAAAGATATTAAGACTATTAAGCTAAATAATAATAATATTATTTATATAAAAGCTAAAGCTATTATAAAGAATCTAGCTATTATTAATATATTAATTATTAAAATAGCTATCTTTAATTATACCCTAATAATAATAATAGGTATTACTTATTAAAATTATTTTAACTAATTATAAAAAGAGAGAGATAAACTATAATAGCTTAATTATATCTTTAATAATAGTAAATTATAAACTAAAGAGGAAGATAGGTTCCTTAAGGCAGTTAAAGGTAAGCTATATAAGGCTTAATATACTAACTTACTGCTATAAGCTAGGGAGGTTAATAAGAAAAGGTTATAATAGGGGTAAAGCTTTCTTAGTTACTGTATATAATCTACTATTAAAAGAAGGCATATTATATTATGTAAAGTAATATTATATAGCTAGGCAGCTTATGAATTGAATTACTGAGTATGTCATGTGATACACTTACCGGCCTAAACGTAATGTAATCGTATTTGGCAATGAGTATAATATGCGTCGAGGTACTAACCTCTTTTTTTTAAACGTTGTACAAACCATCAAATGCGTCGAGGTACTGATGCTTAGGTTGGTTTAGTAGATTAATACGGATAGTTGCTAAAGAGTTACAATATTTCCTGATAGATACGTAGTAGCTACTATACCTTACTATAGTCCCTGTCCCTACGGACTACAGTCTATCCATATATATGCCTAGTACACATTCCGAGTTCGTTTGGATTGACCTTGGATAACTGCCAGTCTATCCACATGATGATTGAGCTTCCTGTTTCCCGTTGGGTGTAACAGTGAGGAAACGCTGAGGCATAATACAGTTGTTTAGAATAGGTACACACACACGCACACACACATCCATCCATATACCATCACCAGAGCCAAAGTCCCCTTGGCAGACAAGTAAAACGAATAAAGACGCTCTTATTTCCCATGTTCAGATAAGAAGTTGCA
The DNA here is from genome assembly GCF_000303195.2 of Fusarium pseudograminearum CS3096. Taxonomy (NCBI): domain Eukaryota; kingdom Fungi; phylum Ascomycota; class Sordariomycetes; order Hypocreales; family Nectriaceae; genus Fusarium; species Fusarium pseudograminearum. The sequence goes on along the minus strand of NC_031952.1, from coordinate 1,776,742 downwards.
ATGATGCAACATAATTGGACCAGCCACCAGCTCCACATGAACATAATTCAGTCGTCTATAGGTAGCGACGGTCCTGGTTTGGCCTCAGTACATAAACTCAGGGATAGCGTATAATCCTTGAGAAAATCTCTTAGTCAATTGCAATTCATGTGAAAATGGGGTTCAAGCTTCGTGCTTATCGTTTTGCTAGGAGAGTTTTATGGCAATTTCCCTTGTGGTACGGACAAAAAGGTACGCCCAGGTACGACCGAGGATTAGAAAGCGGTCCATACCTTTTTAAGATTAGCTCGGCATGTCTCTAGAGGTAGCTCCAAGGAAGCGCTCAGGCGCCAAGCCTACTGGGAAAGCAGCGAGTCTGTTGCTCATTGCGTCACGAATGGAGCCTCCAAATTTGCTTACCTACCACGTACATTCAACCAAGGCGAGACACGGCAATACAGGACTTTCAACAAGGCAACATATGGTCGTCATCATGAGCAGGCAGTCTTCGGTAACTTCGGCCAGTGCATTGGTTGCCCAACGTCACTAGCAGAAAGCCAGATCTACCCACCAGGCATTGTAACCATACAAGCGAATGACTGGGTTAGGGTATCCTAGGAGGGTCTGCTCGGTCTTAGGTTGTTGTATCACCGGATCCCAAAACCCTCGCTGAGGCTTGGCCGTTGCGTTAAGGCTGATTGATTGGTGTGTGCCCTTAAGCCCCTCGTCTTCATTCCTCAAAAAGGGACACAGTCTGTACCTATTCGGATCTTCTTTCCACTGGCTGTCTCTGTAAGTCTAGGTACAACTACCAAATCTATATCAGTTTGATGCAAGTGCACCTTGTTAGGTACCGACGTGCAGCTGCGTTGTGATATCTACATTTGTTGATGAAGACTACAGGACAAACCATCAAGCTCTGATACTGCAGAGTATCTTGGCAGTACATCTCTTTACCTCAAAAGACACCGTGCATCTTTTTTCCTGCCGGGGTCCATCTAACCCGTGCCTGCTCATATGAGATTACCCTATCGTCTCTTGACTTTTAAACGCCACACTTAATTACTCTAGACTCCAAAGTTATCTGAGCGTGCCGAGCAATTGACGCCTACCTGGGCCTAGCAGCCTGGGAGGTAGCTAGGATGGGCTCTAGTTAGGAAACAAGCAGCTCCTAACCGATACGGAAACTTAGCCCAGGGTCCATCACAACATGGATGTCTAGCTGTACATCATAATTGTATCCGTAGCCTTAAAAGTCAATAGTGAAAGTGACATTCCGCAATGTGTTTTCCCATACACACCAAATACTAGGCCCCTATTACCTGTCGCCATTATTGGGATATCTCTAACTCCAACTGAGCTCCTTGTTATTAGCCACCTCACTTGAACTTGATTGTAGACAACTTCGACCAATTTTAATCGAACCAGATTCATCAAGATGCATATCATTGGATCCACCACCAAAACCTCCGGATGCCATCCCCCGACATGGCTCCCCCAGACTCTTCAAGGAAGGTTGTGGGTAGGTGCTTGTCAGATTGGATCTGAAGCCAGTCAATCAGCTGCGTTGCGTTGCATTACCTTGACCTGACCAGCCGAGGTGATGCAGGTTATAGTTAAGACTTCTATGTGGCATGTGTTAATGGTAGGATGTATGTCCACATGCCCTTGTCTTACTCCGTTCAACACCATCTAATAAACCAATCTTGTTGGTCAATCTCCCTCACTTCTTGACTTTATTCAGACATAGCCACTCTGGTCTCTCTTGGCGTGTAATTTTGCGTGCATATGGACGCCACCATCAGAAAAGCCAAGCATTCACTAGGTTACCCCATATTTAAGCTCGCTCACAGCCAAGACTGGGCGCTGGTCAGGTGTTGCTGCTGGTGAAGAGGGGCAGACCAGACGACCTGTTTTATGAGAAGAGTTGCCGAATGGTCTATCATGCTTGAAACCCCTGTATTTTGAAAGCAACTAGCTATCTGGTTTGAGTCAATAAGCGTCTATGGCAACAATTGAGAGCAACTTCACGAGGCTAGCCGGGATGGTTGAGTGACACAACGTCCCGCTGACTAACAGAATTATACGACTACTATTGATTAGCGATGCCAAAACATCTCCAAAGTTGACGAAACAAAGTAGAAACAAAGCTAAGCAATGAACCGAAAGGCCTCGTGATGGAGCCAAGACGGAGTACTAATCACCTGAAGCAATTCATGGTCCTTCCTTGGAAATGTCGTAGCAAACAAGCGCCGTACGGCGAGAGTTAATACAAGACGGAGAGTCTGACCATGAGGCGTTGTCCTTCTTAATCTTGATTCCTTCATGATGTAATTTGGTTATGGTGAGCTTCGTTTCAATAATGGTAAGCCACTTTAAGCTAAGGGTACGTAGATGTAACTTGAGGGCGAGACTGTCCCCTGATGAGACATGTTTCGATCAAGATGGATGGTACTTAGTCAATTCGATCTGCCAAGCTTGCCCTTTGATATGTGATCTGTCAAGGTATTCGATAGATGGTAGTTTTTGGAAATATTGCATGTGTTACTCATTGCTTCTTGTTTCTTGGACCCTGTTTTTAGCGTCTTTGCAGATCTATCACCAAATTTATGTGAAGATTCAGGGGTATACTACCTAAGGTTGTAACTACTGCCGCCACAAACTTCCAATAAGAACGGGCTTGTCTCATGCAATTGAGCCCGTTTATCGCAGGGCAACTTATCTTGCATCAATATCAATTGCATTGTCACTGCAAAGCAAGTATCACAGGCTGGCATTGACTGCATATGTATTTAATTTCAACGCAGCACAAATATACTAATTAAAGAATGTCGTAAAAAACGCCACTCGCCTACTCTTTACCAATATTTTAGTTACTCAGTATTTCGCCTACAAAAGACACGCGTACCTAGAGGCGGGTCGATTGAGCGATTTGAGGCTTCTCATTGGTCGCCGGCATGTTGGAATGGGAGCTCTCAGGGGCAGAATGACCCAAAATTACATCGGAAATGGGGCTTCCGCTTGACTTGACGAAGAACCAAAAGCTAAAACCCAAGCGTCTCGCCTCGTGTTTCTGTTTCTCGTGTGTTTTGCTGGAGACTTGGAATCTGGAATTCAATTCCTTCTCCAACATCTAATATTTGACATTTAAACCCAAAAGACTACTTGCCGCACAGCTCATTTATCTCATCATGGTGGTCCGCAGAAGTACCGAGCGTTCCAACGACTGGCTCAAGCCCGTCGACGATGATGAAGATGAGGGCTTCCTCGCATTGGCGGAAGATGGGGACGCTGAATCAAAGGGCATTCTCGATGAGGGAAACAGGTCGACTCTTAACTTGCCGACTGCTGAGCTTCCCGTGTATATGACAATTCACCGGTAACCTTGCCCCGACCCCTGCGAAACCAAAAGAGCCTGTCCAGTCTCCATGGTGAGCCATTGTATAAGCTCACCACGGAAGCTGTCCTCTCTGGTATGAGATATCAGTATGCTAACTCTTCTTGAGTGTAGAGTCCGGCGCCTAGTCCTTGCGAGTATCGGTAAGTCTTTTTCCCCAGACAATCATGACGACCGTGGCTAACAAGGCACCAAGATGACCCTTATACTATGGAACACTTTAGAGATCCAAAGATGAATGCTCTTGTTGTAAGACCATTAGTTGAAAGACTTTACAACCCAGATGACATCTCGGTTGGTGAGTTCACCAGACAGAATCTCGCCTCCAACTTTCCCGGACTTACCGCTCTTTAGTCTACTGTCTACTGGCAAACCGTGTCTCTTTCCTAAGAGACCAATCAGCTGAAGTTCATCAGAGTGTCAACCAAGCTCGCGCGATCCTGTGTGAGCTGCTCGCCAGCCGAGTCCTCCGCCGTTTCCATGAGGATAACCCAGGACCTCAAGGTCTTTTGCTGCTATCCCATATCCTCGTCGAAGGGTTCGATCCATTCCAGGGGGCCCCTAGTCATATGGAGCGGCCAGCTAACCGCCCTCAGTGGCCCGGAGCTTCTCAAGATAGTCCTGGATCTGAGAGAAAACTTACAGCGCTGGAGTTAGCAATCGTCTCTGAAAGCAAATTTTTCATCAGCTCTGCGGCTTGTCAACGAGCTGTCGATGCTGTCCACAATGGTCAGATTATCTATACGCCACTGTCATTTATGGATTTCCTTCCGGATTACTACAAACGACGACCCATCTCCCTTTACGATCCTCGAACGGCACCACTACTTAATCACCACCGTCTTATCGTCCCCCGAAACCGAAATCTGATCGAACTTGTTCACTTTGTTATTCTCCTGGGCTTGTATGTCATGACGATGGTCTCTCGCCACTCTGAAGTCAATATGTGGGAGTTTGCTTTTTGTATCTACACATTTGGCTGGCTCCTTGAGAAGATGGCCGCCATTATCGAGCACGGTTGGGCAGTCCATGCCCAAAACCTATGGGCCTTTTTGGATATTACGTTCGGTTCCATCTTTGGCGCCTACTTTATTCTTCGCATCTACGATTTTCTGCTCGATCAGCTCCACTCCGGCTATGGATTACCAATCCTGTGTATTGCGGCGCCTGTCATGTTGACTCGAGTTGCTTTCAATCTGCTACCCAACAACCTGGTCTTCATCTCGGTCCACGCCATGATGAAGGACTTTACTATGCTGACGTTCCTCGCGACTTGGTGTTTCACTGGATTCTTGCTCGCTTTGCAGTGGCTCGTTAGTGCTAGCAATGATGGCGATGAGGAGTTCAGTTGGTATGTCGTGGGCAAGTGGATGCTTTGGATTTGGTTCGGTCTCGACGGCGAAGGAATCGAGGAGTCAGTGCGGTTCCATATCATCATCGGTCCTGCACTCATGATTGCCTTTGCTTTCCTCGGCAACACACTCTTCTTGACCATCCTTATTGCCATGCTTACAAACACTTTCTCCAAGATTGTGGCCGATGAAACCGCTGAGATTCAGTTCCGACGCGCTGTCTTGACATTCGAAGGTGTCAAAAGTGACTCGATCTTTGCTTACCCTCCCCCTTTCAACATCCTGGCTCTCATGACGCTGCTTCCCCTGAAGCTTGTCACCTCGGCCCGGATCTTCCATATTGTTAATGTGGCTCTGATCAGAACCCTCAACATGCCTACTCTTCTCCTCATCAGTTTCGTGGAGCGACGTCGTCTTTGGATGCAGTCCAGACGTGCTTCTGGCAAGCGATCCAAGTGGCAATTCACTTCCTTGTCACCCCACAACGACGTCCAGGCTGTCTTCAAGTCTGTTCCGCCAACTGAGATATCCGACATCATCGATCAGCTCGACCCCTTGGGAGAAGTTCCTATTCTCGAGGATGATCTGATGCCATCAATGACGGCCGACAACCCGCAGTCCAAGTTGAGACGAGTTAGGATGTTGCAACGAGAGGGACACCGACGAACGGGCGGCAATGAAACATGGAGTAGCGCAAGTAGCGTTAAGGAGGAGTAATTTGATATTGACAATTAGAACTACGAAGCATTGTAACGGCGAAATGGATTTAGTGGTTTGAGTCATGGCATATTTTATGCGTTGGCGGTTTACTTTTAGAAGAGTAGAGGTTTTATATGAATAGAATGAGACGAAGGCCTAGTATTGATTTATTCAATCTTTATATTCCTCGTGAACGACGTCGAAACTGAACGTCGACAAAATGTAATGAAGGGTTTAAGGTATAAAGAGCTTGGGTGGGTGGGTCCAAGGCTCCAAGCTGATGGATGGCCCCGCGGTCATGGGCTTTGACGGGAGCTAATGTAGGACCCAAACTTTAGAGCAACAACATCACTAAAACTTGCCGAATCCAACAAAGGAAGAAAAATAAGGACACAAAAGTCAATTGCCCGAATCGAGATAGAATTGAAAAGTACATATAGCGCTCGAAAACGAAACACTCCAGCGAATCCCCACATAACGAGCCATCATGACCTTGGGCGGCGAGAGCCAACCGCTGTCCCTGCGACCGCCTCCAGTCGCTGATCGCAAACCTCAAAACATCGCCGAATTCATTACTCGCGTCAACGCGCAACCGGGCGGCTTTCGAGCTCTGTCAGAAGCCAAGCTCAGGGAGGAGATTGCCCAAGAAAATGCGACAAACGAAGACTCCCAGCAGAAAGACGTAGATATGGACGAAGCCGATGAAGAGGACGACGAAGAGGACCAGGATGCGACGAGAGACCCCCAAGAAGTGCGCCTGGAGATGTTTAAGAATCTTGAGTATGGGAAGCCCTTGCTGTCCAGGAGAATTGGAATCTTGATTTCGAGTCGCCGCTGAGACTAACCTCTTCTCTCAGCATCGCAGGAAATACGGCCCTTCTTACCCTCGACTTCCTCTCCCTCCTCATTTCGAAGCAGAACCCTACACAGGCCGGCGTCACCCTCTCTCAAGGCCTACGCGAAATGGTGGGAATCGGTACGATAGGCGCTGATAAACTAGACAACTCGCCCATTACTTCAGCCAAGGCACAGGAGCAGGAGAATATAGCACTGGGCTTCACCCTGATGCAAACCAACAAGGTACGCGACGCTGCTGAAGCTGCGAGTTCAGTCCTACAAAAACAAGTCACAGCCGAGGGAAAGTACTGGGAGGATATCATCGCTGTGCAGAAGTCGGGTTGGTCCATAACCAGAGTTCCTTCGGAAAGGCATACACTAGGTGTTCGGTTTGGCTTTTCAGAAGGTATGTTGACTAAATACAAGCCTGGGCTTTACTAACGCGCTCGATAGCCGCACCCGAGTATAGGAATAGCCTTGCACCGATGAGAAGAGGCGTTGATGGAACAGTCCAGCTCGACTGCGGTAAACTGGGAGGCGTTTCGGAGAGAGTCGTGGTGACTTACGAGAGGGACGGCCAAATGACTGGCCGCTCTGCTCTGCCAGCCGAGACAGCTGTCGATGCCCCCCTTGAAGAGCACGTACTTGAAGCCCGAAACACCATCTTCTCACAAGAGCTTTGGCATGAGCTTACACGAGAAGCCCGTACCCTAGCAGCCTACGACGTCAAGCCAGATGGTTCCCGGCTTACCTGCGACATTGATCCAGAGGCCAAGTCAAGAATCATACTGGAGTTGGTGCCACTTGGCACTTATGCTTCATCAAACGATAGCCTTCCAGACAATAACATCGCCGAGGCGATATCGCTATCTTTACATATTCTTCTCGGCTATGCTCACAGACAGAACGAACTGTTGAGGACACGCCCTATGCCTCCCCATATCCCACGCTCGCGAGGCCAGCAAATACACGCCCTTCTTCGCCCTATCATCGCCCGCCTCATGCATTCTAAAAACGTCAAGATTGTCACCCAGCATGTTGGCGACCTTGTCAAGTCGCTACAGCGAGCTGGTATTCCCTCTAGCTTCATTCTCAGCACTCCCAAGATGTCAACGTCGGATTCGGACCCTTCAAATCAAGGACCGAATCAGCTCGCGTCTTCGCAGGCCATGATTAAGAATATGCTGAACCATATCGAGTTCAACATAAAGCTTATCATTCTCCCCAACATCACATGCACCGTTCGTGGTCGCACATTCCAAGTTCCTGTTACAGCGACCCATTACACTGTGCTTTTGCCACCTAACTCGCCTCTATCATCCGTTTGCGCCCCCTACAAAGAAGGATACCCCGACCCCAACGCTTTGGCCGATTATCTCGGTACCGCCACCACGCGCCTGCTCGTGGAGCACTACCTTTCCAACCTTTCGTCTCCATGGACACGGAGTATCCAGGGCAATGCCATCCGTAACCAAAGCAATGAGGAGTTTGAGTTGTCGTTTGCTGTTACAGACACGTCGGACTTGCGTGCGAAAAGCACATCTATGGTTGACGGTAAGCTGATACGCCAGGAATGGACGTGGTCGGACGATGGCGAAAAGGAGAATGTGCAGGCTATAGTCGACCAAGAGATCCGAAGGATTACATCTTGAGATGGAGTTTAAACTCTAAGTGACTGGGGAAAGGCAGAAGGGACTGTGGTTTGCATTTTTACTAGATGCAAGACGTTGCCTACGAAGCTTTGGAAGCCTTTGGTGAACATAAAGAAACATGTGAACACTCGAGTAGAACTAGACGATGGCCTTTGAAATGCCAGCCGTGTGTGGTCAAGGCTGGATAGACCTCAAAATGACCTTTTGTAATGCATACACATATGTCAACACATCGCATGCAAAATGACACACATAAGATATTAAATTCGTTAGCCAGTTCCTACAGCATATAATCCATGCCAGGTCCCTCCGCCAATCATTATCCGGGTTGCATCCCCTAACACCTGAAAGCATCGCATGTGGACATCATTTCTCAGATGTCATTTCCTTCCAAAATCACCAGCGGTCTCGACATATTAACTTCCTGAACTGCTATTAGTCTCTTGCCTTACCACATCTCTAAGAGGGATGAAAGTTGGACAGAGACAGTAGTGTTTTCTCCCTCCTTGATTCTAAACAGCTTTAGAGAAAAATAGCGCCTCCTTTCATAACATGCAGTAAGCCGTCGACATCGCGCTGGCGACATTCCATTGACGATGATGCATTGTCTAAGTGGGAATGCCGAAAAGATTCTTGATGTCGTTTTCACTCAGTCGTCCAATGTAGGCACCTTGTTTCTCGTCGAGGGCCGCTTCGACCATTTCTTTCTTCTTGTCCTGCAGATCGACAATGCGATCTTCGACCGTCTCAATTGTCAATATGCGGTACACCTTGACTGGCTTCTGCTGACCGATACGATATGCGCGATCGACTGCTTGCATCTCGATGTAAGGGTTCCAAAAAGGGTCCATAATGATGACCCGAGAAGCAGCAGTAAGGTTGAGGCCTGCGTTGCCAGCCTTGAGAGATACCAACATAACTCGGACATCTTTACCGTCACGGAAATTGTGAGCCGCAATGTTGCGTTGGGTTGCCGACATGGACCCGTCGTAACGTTCAGGTTTGGCCATGTTCTCGCGCTTCATGGCCACCTGCAAAAGATCGAGTAACAGAGTCCATTGAGAGAATATGATGGTCTTCTCTCCGGTTTCCTCGATTTTCTTGACGAGGTTCAGGCATTCTGTCACTTTAGAAGAAGGCTCCCAGGTCTTATGCAAGTACCTCACGTACTTCGTATACGCGTCGTGGTTCCTAGAAGCCTCTTTGCGCAGAGTCTTAAGCATCGAGGGTTTCACGTCCAGTGCTTTCTCTTTGCCCTTCCCTTTCGCCTTTGCTTTGCGCTTCTTTCCGGTTGGTGCTTCGTCGTCAGAAAGATCGTCGTTAACGATAAAATCCTTGACATTGCCTTTCTTGTCAATCTCATCATCAGACTCGTAGTCTGAGCCACTCTCCGAGTCTTCACTCGTATCAATTTCGCCAACGTCTTCGTCTTTGACGGATCCTTGCTCGATGGTTTCAGGCATATGGACCTGTCTGAAGACATCGTATGAAAAGCATTTAGTAGGATCAAAGTGGCCACGACAGACAGGGCACCTAACCCGGCTGCTTTCGGACCCTTCCAGTATGTTGTTTGCAGTAGCACCGTCAACAATGCGGACAAGACACTCGCCGCAGCTATCATGCCCACAAGGAACAAAGAAGCTGGGACATTGAACGGCATCGTAGCAGATAGGGCATTCGAAAGATTCAATACCCTTGATCCTTTCGACGATGGCCTCATTGAGATCTTCGACAGTCTTTCTCTTCTCGTCAGAGACTGCAGATGGTGCATCATCTACATCGAGGTTTAGATGTGGATGGCAACAAGCTTGGCGAAGGCGGAGCAAGAGGACAAGAATGTTGGAGTAGTTCTTACTGACGGACTTCTCGCGAATATACTTATTGACCAACACTTGGGCGTTCTTTTCCAATTGCTTGTAGAAGTCGAGCTCTTCAGGAGAGAACGTAGCATAAATGACATCCTCTGTCTTCTCTGGCAGCCTGAGGATGGGTTTGCCATCGAGTAACGAGTTTTTCTTGCGGCGAAGCATGATAGCTTTGAGGAAAACCTGTAACTTCCTCATCGCGGTGCTTTTTGTGTCACCTTTTCGGCCGAATAGTCGACCGAAGGACTAGAGCAGTGAGTGTCAGTGGCAAGTAATAGTGAAGAATCAATAACAGCATACCTGACGGAAGTCGTCCCACTTGCAGTAAGGCCTGACTTTGAGAAACTTGACTAGGGAGTAAAGTTCCAAGACACCATTCATCATAGGTGTTCCGGTGAGACACCATCGGTGAGTCGACTTGAGTTGGGTACATGCCTTAGCACCTTGTGTCTTGTCGTTCTTGATACACTGGGCTTCATCCAGGATCACGCGGTAAAATTTAGCCTTGGGATGTAGGAGTGGGAAACTGAGGCTAGGAGATCCGTGATTCCAGTCGATTTGATCCTCTTCGGGATTTTCGTTTCTAAACTTCTCATAGCGTTTGAGTTCGTGTGAGAGTGAGCCATATGTGGTCAAGACCACATCGTATGTGAGCAGCTCGTCTATCGGAGTCCGTTTACCGTGATGCACATATACCGATAGTCGGTGAGATGATTTGGTCTTGGTGGCGATCTCCTCCTCCCACTGACGAATGAGAGCGACAGGAGCGACAATCAAGTTTGTCTGCTTGGTCAACGCTGCGTTTGTTGGTGGGTTTAAAGTACATACCTTGGGTCGAGTCGTCGCTGGGCGAGCCAGAAGAAGCGCGAGTGTAGAAATAGTCTTTCCCAAACCCATGTCGTCTGCGAGAATACCGCCCTTGTTTGTGCCCGATTCCATCTTCTTCATCCAGGCAAGGGCAATATCCTGGTGAGGGTACAGTGGTCTCTTTAAGCCAGCCGGGGCTTCCCCTAGGCCTGCCTTTGGTAAATCCATGTCGGAAGATATGTTTGAAAGGAGATTCTCAAGCTCCTTTGCGTCCAATTCAGGTCCTTGAGAATCGACATTGGGATCGTAATCATTTTCATCCATCCATTTTCTAAGACGGGGAGGCAATGGGTTGCCACCGCCGTCTACTCCATTGGCAAGATCAAATCTATTTGTCCGCCCAATAACCTCGTCCAAAGACGACGGAGTTGCAAAAGAACCTGGCGCAAATGAAGCGGGAGGCCTATATGAAAAGCCGGACATATCAGCCAGGTGAGGCGGCTGATGAATATCACGTCTAGTCAAATCTGGATAGCCCATACCCATGCCAGGGAATAGTTGCTCCGCGCGACCTGTAGGGCGAGGAGGGTGAGCAACAGAACCTGCAAAGATCAAATCATTCTCTTCCTCAGCGCGAGGGTTTGGATAAGTTGGCATAGTTGGGAATTGGAGGTCTGATGGTCCTTGGGGCATCATGAAAGCAGGACCAGCTCCGGCTGGATCATCCCAGAGCGTATCGTAATAACCGGGCATGCGAAATGGGATCTCTTCATCGGCGATTGGGGGGCCGAGGGGAGGCTGGCTGCTCATTAACCGCGTGAAGGCATCGTTCTGAGGAGGCTGTATTGCCATCTGATCAGAAGAGTCTTCGCCAAAAAGAAATTCTGCGAACTGTCGGTCTGTCTGTTCTTGTTTTTGCCTCTGCTCGGCCTTGACCTGTTCTGCGATAACATCATCATCATCATCATCCCTAGAACAGGTTTGTCAGCGTTTGCGAGAAGTTTGTAGTGTTAGGCAATTTACCCAGTAAGGTCAACGAAGTCAAGAAATCGAGGATCTGGGCCATTGTTGGTCAGTACATGCAAGGCCAAGTTCTCGTACCGAGGAGGCGAGAGCCGGCGAGCTTTTGCTTGATTCTCATGGGTAGATAGACGAGCTGAGTCGGCGCCCCTCTTCCGGCTCGGCAAGGTGAAGGAGCCATAGCCCGCAGAAGAATTCATGACAGAGGCTGTATCTCGTTGTTGACCGCCTGAAAAAAAAGTCAGTTCAGAGTCAAAGAAAGTGGTATAGAGAGAGTGTGTGTGAGTGACGTAGAAAACTGCGCATGTGCATTCCTGCTTAGTCCATGTGGTGTTCTTTGTCAAAGAGCAGACAACAATGGTGTGATTCACTTGTTGTGTTTCTTCTAAAAAGACCGAACCTTGAGCTGTAGGCTTCTGGTGATGGGGTGACAGCTCAAGGTCTCAACACATTTTCTTCGATAGGGTTCAAACACAACTATAATAAAACATCCATACCTGGACTGGAAGATAGACTGGAATTTTCTGGCGCAGCTGTACTTTGAAGAGCTTCACCGGCTATAGACAAGTCAGTTAATTTAAGACAAAAGAGTATGCCCAACATATGCTTGCGAGGGATACATACTTATATTAGAATTTTTTTTCTGTCTCAAGTCCCGAAGTAGCTTTTTAAGGCGATTTATCTCCTCATGGGCATCTTGTCGCATTTCCTCCACTCCGTCGTAGTCGGCATCAGCAAGGGAATCGAGCACGACCTTTTGCACGGTTAACTCCTCCTGGATCTCCTCCACACTCATAGAGGCGCTTTGGTCGGCCATCTTGCGCCGCAGCCTGCAGGAAGGCGAATGAGACAGCGGACAAGTACAGTATCAACCGAGAGCCTCTCGGTCAGCGACAGCAGCGGGCCACAGGGTGCAAGGGGCCGGCATCAAGATATGGTAACACAAGGAAACTTGGGTGGCTGACAACGCTCGATACTGCAGTCTGCAGATATGCGCATTCGCAACGGACGTTTACTGCTTTGGGAGATACGCGCAAAGAACGCTCGAGTCGCTGAACATGCAACGCTGTGAGGCAAATTGAAGTGAGGTGTGTGGCAGTTGGAGGTTGGTATGCCGGTAAGTAGATACTAAGTTGAGAGATGCAAGGTTTGATGTTCAGGGTGAATTGTAGCCTGTGACTGCCGACTCTTTGAGTACATGAAGTGTACCCGACAGTGTGGAAGGAGCTACGCCGCGTCACGCGTATTCACAGTGGAAGAATTGCACTAATGCAGGCAGGCAGGCAGCAACAGGCCCCAGGTTGTAGTGGGGGAGGGGGAAGATTGTCGCCTCAATAGGTCGCGACTCTAATTCTAGCCAGGGGGCATCAAGAAGATGACCTTGACTGTCGAGAGTCAGAGAGAAGAAATTACAAAGGCATTGTTGCTTTATTTTAGGCAGGCTCTTGAAATAACTTATTTTCTGCACCATAGCTCAGAGGTCAAGTTTTCTGATACCTCCACATGCGACATGGTTACCTTATTAGTCTCCACATTGAATTGCCTACCTGGGTAGTAGGTACCTCTGTGAAACCATCATCAGCTTTGTGATTGACAAGGTACAACAAACAGCTTGCCAACTGCAAAAAGGGGTGGCCAGTATATCGATTCACATGTGCAGCATAAAGTCAGATCATTAATGAGACACAAATGAGCTCATATCAGCTGAACAGTGGCATCATGTCTTCAAAGGTTCGGTCTTGGCAGCTGTTGGGCCTGAACCTAGCTTTCTTACATAGCTTAAGCGCCAGTAGAATATTAACCCGTGTCCTTCTCTCTGATAAGAGCTTGAATTAAAACAAGGAATGAACTGCTTGGCTGAGAATTAAATGATCACTCAGAACTCACAATGTCTCGGAATAACAACGCTACGTGGCAGTAACGGATAGGTAGGCACAGGCATAGATAGGCAGGCGAAAGTGCAATACAAATGCAGATGGCAAGCTGCACCACTACTTGACCAATATCAAAAGTACCTACATGGTTGAGTGCCAGTTGCTACTGTGATATTGATAAAATGCATCATAGTCGCATCACCACGGTCAATGGGTTATGACTTTGACCTCTTGAGAGGGGTTCAGTTGGGTTGTTATCTTGTTTCATTGAGACTTGTGCCATTATAGGTAGGTAGTAGGCAGTCTGTTGTGTAACAATAAGCACAGTAGATCGCCTTACTTTCAACCAAGAATGGACAAATGGACCGTCAATGAGAAAAAGAATACGATATCATATTTATACCTACCCATTCTGCCTAATCATTCACAAAGCCATCCAGCCATCCAAACGATGCATGATATTAAACGCCCCGAGTCAGTATTGGACTCACCATCCGTCTCAAACGCCATGGAAGTCCCACAAAGAAAGCCAATAATGCACACCATGCACTGAAACATCTAGTCGTCACCAGTAATCTTGTGCCAGACCTTCTCCACCTTGTGAGTGAACCAGTCCCAGACGCCTTCGTCTTTGTCTTTGTCGTCATTATCATCGTCACTATCACTATCACTATCACTGTCTTCATCCTTGTCGTCGCTTCCCTTAGATGGAGCCGGTGACTTGGATGGCTTTGCCGGTTTCTTGAGTGAGACCGTGGTTTTGGCAGATTGCGTAGGAGCAACAGGCACTGTTGGCCGCTGAGGCTGAGTAGGCTTCTGGTGGACAGTGGGGCGCGCGGGTTGGCTTGGCTTCTCTGGCACAGTTGGGCGGGCCGACTCCTTGGAAGCGGACGGGGGATCTTCTGGTTCTTCAGGTGTATCTTCAGGTTTGTGGACACCGACAGGCTTCAGTGGGAGTCGCAGTGTTCCGTTGTTAGGAGCGGGTGTTAGGCCAACGGAATCACACAACATGTTGTACACCTCAATATTTTCTGATTCAAAAGTTAGCGACAAAAACATACTTTTTAGCAAAGAATTGACACTTACGGAAAACATCGATTTGGCTGTTGGCCGGGTGTGGGAATGCTGGGCCACGAGCAATGAAGATAGCCCGCATCAGCGGGTGCTCATGATCATATCCATGAAGACCCCGAGGGTGGTAAACGAGGTTCTTCTTCTTTCCATCATCTACATCAAACTCCTCTTTGGTCACGATGGCCCATCCTGTTTCAGGCACAATCCAAAGAGGGGCAATGCGATGGTGCTTGGAGAAGTGGTATCGCTCGGGCATGTCGACATCTCGGAGATAGACTTGAAAGTTGGGGTTTGATTTGGATTTCTCCTTCAGCTCATCGTATAGCCCTTGCAAGTCATCCGGATTTTTGGGTCGAAGGCCATATAGCGGCCAGCCATCAATATGCTCGATCTTGCCTGTATCAATGAGGTCCTCCAGTTGAATGAGGCGTGAGATGTCAGTTGACGCCATGCCGTGATCCGAAACAACGATGACATTGACAATGTTTGTCAAGTTGCGTTCTTCGAGACCGTGGAAAATCTTTCCTATCATACCGTCCACCTCCTGAATTGTCTTACGAATCTCAGTGGTATTGGGGCCGAACTTGTGACCATCACGATCAACATGAGGCACATAAGCAGCAATGAGTTGAGGTCGCACGTCGCTGGCATCCAAAGTCTTGTCTTCAAACCCAGGCATATCCAGAAATTCCATAATCCTCGAGACTTTATTGTCGAGCGTTTCCTTGCCATTGAATTTGTCCATCAAGCTTGGCTCGGTGTTGAGAACATGCGCTTCGCTTCCAGGCCACATGTGAATGGCACTTCGGATTCCTTGTCTCTCTGCTGTCACCCAGAAAGGCTCTCCCCCCCACCATTTGGGGTCCAGACTCTGATCTGGATGGGTGTAGTAGAATTCCGATTGGAGTTCCGGATCCCAGAATGTATTGCTGACGATACCATGGCTCTCAGGATATAGGCCAGTCGCCAGGGTATAATGGTTGGGGAAAGTGACTGATGGAAAAGATGGATGCATCCATTTGGGCGATACGCCCGTAGAAACAAACGAGTTCAGTGCGGGTGTAAGCCCCCTCTGAAGGAAGTCGGCGCGGAAACCATCCAGGCTGATGATAAGAGATGTCGGCGCAAAGAGGGCGGTTCCATTGCTGACCAGTGTCTGGTTCACTTTGATATTTCCGCTCTTGCGATTCTTGGAAAGCTTCCAGGCTAAAAGAAGCAAGATAGCAAATCCAATGGCGATGAGTGAATGGATGAAGACCCACCGGCGCCAACTGCGACGTCGCTGGGTCTTCGCTTCGGCAATCGTATTGAGGTGGTGTCGATCAAGTTCGTCGCTATCGTCCCTCTCGCTGCTCTCCCCCGTCGAGCTCCCCTCCTTCATGCCTCCCTCTTCCATCTCGTACATCAATTCACCATCTTCTCCGTGCTCCGCATGCTCTACAAGCTTCTCGCGCTTCTTCTGTCTTCGCTGACGCCGGGTCTTTCGCTTCTCAACCACGAGGTTTTCTGTCGAGCTGTTGACTGAACGGTTTCCAGAACTGCTTCCTCGGCGCCCAAACATTTTTCCTATATTGGGCACAGCTAAACCCGAGCCACGTCGCTCTCGCTCTTTCTTTTGTCGCGAATCAATCACGAGTCGGTCGATATCTTCCTCTTCCATCAATACAATGCGATCGTGGGCGCGCAACTCTCTGCTATTCCTCGCGCGCGAGATAAGCTCGTCATCGTCGGTATCGGTATCTTGGTCGCTGCGAGAGTGAAGTGAAGAAGCGTCATCGTCGTATGCGATCGGGGAGAGGAACGAGGCATTATCACGATCCGCCCGGGAAGGTGTAGTATTTAGATTTGACATAGACATGATTATGGGACGTCAAAATGTTCATGAGGAACATAAAGTGTCCTCACAACTGCGACTTTGCGGCTGTACCATTTATTAAGGAATTCTATTTAAGGGGACGTAAGACATGGATACTTAGTACTAAGTTAGACCCTTGAATGCCTGCTACTGTGCTAGTGCTAGTGCTATTCAGTACAACATCTTCAGTGCCGCTCACGAATAAGACTAGGGGCTAACTTCGGCTGGGCTCCGCATTCATCCACTTTCCAACGACGATGCTTGTGAATGGTGCGATCTTATTTATTCGAAGTTTAATGGGTTGATGTTTGGTTTGAGATATGCAAGGGATTGAGTAGAAACACATCCCTCAATGATCAAAGACTCACTGTATCGAGTAAGATAGCAAGCAAGCACGCAAGTAGGAACTCTAATTAGAATATCGGAACGCCCGCGCTGTACTAAACATAATAGGCTTAAAAGGGCAGATTGAATCCATTAGAAATCGGCCATTTCTTTCTTGCATGTAAAAATTCACCCTATTAACGCAGCTACTACTAACAAAAAGCCTCACTAAAACTCCATTTGGATTGCAACACTAAAAAATGAAAAACCTCCGTCGCCCGTCGAAACCGATCGAAGCAAAAGAAAGGGATTTGCGGTTTATGTGGATCGAACACATGACCTTCAGATATCGCAATGATTGAAGTTTGACTTCAGTCTGACGCTCTCCCAACTGAGCTAAACCCGCTGTTGATTATGAGATGGTACTGTAAAGCATCTCAAGTCTAGCGAATGCAGTCTTGAGCACGATCGCCATCGTTGATTCACTCATGTTCAAGCGTGAGAATAGTGGATTCTTCATATTAATTAGCTAGTAGTGACGATGTCAACGTTAGATTGAGTTGTTGAAGCAGCCGAATTACCTCTAGTTGTACAATTTGAATTGAAGCACTTCACCTAGTTACATCTACTCCTGCACATCATGTCTAGTGTCTACAACTTTCCTCCTCTGCTCGCAAACCATCCTTCGGCCTCATCTCGCCCCATGAGACTTGAGATCATAATCTTACCGAATACATCAATATCATCCGCTTGGGCCTCGGCAAGCACTTCTGAAAAGATGGCGTTCGTTACTACATAATGGTTCTTGTCCCTCCAAGCTTCAGCAAAACTCAACGGCGTCGTCGCATTCCACAAATGCGCCGACAACGTCCAGGCATGGCACAAACCAAGCCTGCCATCACATTGCATTATTTTGCAGCCAGACATTATGCGATATGCCTGGACGAAAAAGAAAGAAAATAGCAGTGTGCGGCGCAGAGACTCCTGCAGAATCCAGTCTTGCCAAAATGTCTTTGTTGGCGATATTGGATATGTAGGGAGCGCTATAACTGTTGCGTCTATGTCGAACTGCGCATAAGAGAAGAGTGATACTGCAGAAGCTTCTATAGCTGGGATGATACGTTCTGCTGATGCGCGAGCCCCGATGTCGCCATCGTATAATCGAAGAATTTGGTAGAGGATAAGAGCATGCGTATGCGCCAGACATTCCAAGGGCGTTATTGGCGCCGGTGCTGTGAGGAGGTCGTTGACGCGGGATTCTATACTACGAAATATGATCGGAGAGTTCACACGATTCTTGGCCATATATAAAGCACAAGAAGAATGAGCATCTATACTGGAATCAGTGGGAGCAGACAATGTACACAGGTGCTTTGGTTTATTACCCTGTAGCGATCGAGGCATTCCATCTTTGTAAAGCAATGGATGGGACCAAGGAGTTTGGTTCTCAAGCACCATCTTCTCGGGAGCTCGCTTTATTTCATCTGTCGCCCATTGGAGACGGTTCAAAATGCGCTGTGGAACATGCGAAAAGTCTTGTGTTGAAGGCGCAGTCAATGTCCATGGCTGTTCAACAAATTTCAAGGTATTGTCATCCAATGGAAATTCCAATACCCCAAGATCTCCAGAGCATGCATCAATTCCCGAAATGACTGCATTGAAATCTTCGATTATTGGTGTATTGCTTGGAAGACTCTCTGCCATTTGAGAAGACGAGTCATCAGTGGTAAGATAGTCAGGAGATACGGCCACTGATGCTTCTGATGAAGAAGAAAACTGCTCTCTCATCGCTCGGCTCGGGTACTGGCAGTGGATGCGTCGTTGTGAACATCGAAGACATGCTGGCATGGCAAAGTCACAACGCCGCTTGGCCTTTGTACAGGCGGCGCAGGATTTCCGCCGAGTTGGCGGATTGCGGCGTTCACGTGCGGTGAGAGACATGGTCGTCACCATTTCTCGCTTCAATAATTGAACTAGAGGGAAATTAAATAGCTGAAATGAAGAATAGTGATTTGATATGACAAAAGTAGGATAAAGAAGGTAAGAATCTGGATCCAACCACTCACTTGGGGTGATGTGAGATGCGCCGGAAAAAAATGGGGCCTGGCGGAACTCCGCCCGGCTCAATGACAGTCGGGGTCGGGAGTTCGACGGACGATGAAGCGGATCTCCGGCGACGGAGTTGAGTATTCCGCATGCGGGGGATGAAGCGGACCTCATTCTAATGATTGCTTTATATAACGATACAAAATTCGCTTCATAAAGGATCAGTATCAGAATCATCCCCACTTACACAATCACTTTGTTTACATCGCTACACACGCTCAGAAACGATCGTCAATCTATACACAGATCTCGTTCCTCTTCAAAATGTACACACCCGTCGTATTCGTCAGTGGAGCTACAGGTTGCCAGGGAGGTGCAGTCGCCCGCTACCTTCGATCAAAGGGCGTCCCCGTCCACGCTCTCGCTCGTGACCCAACCTCAGCGAAGGCAAAAGAGCTCGAATCTATCGGGGTCGAACTTACACCGGGCGATTATGATAGCAAAGTCGCACTAGAGGAGGCCATGAGAGGCTGTACCTCTTTCTTCCTGGTTCTAATGCCGGATTTCACAGATCTCACTGCAGAAAGGCGATGGGCTACCAGCATTTTCCTCGCTGCCAGAGCAGCTGGTGTCAAGCATGCCATTTACTCAAGTGGATTCAGTGCCGATAATCCAGATAGCTTGAAGTTTCTGGAAAAGGGAGGCTTTGTGGACACAGTCATGCGCAACAAGAACGCCATCGAGGCGCAAACTCGCAACGCAGGCTTCGATTACTGGACCATCCTGCGCCCTGGGTTCTTTATGGCCAACTTTGTTGAACCATTTGTCAGGATGTATCCTGAACTGGTCGAAAAGGGGGTTTGGACAACTGCTCTCACTCCTGCGACTATAATACCCCTGACTGATACTGTAACCATCGGGAGATTCGGCGGCGAAGCGTTCCTAGACCCAAAGCGGTTCGACAAAAAGGAGATCACATATGCTGATGACTGGCTTGACGCAGAGACCATCTTGCAAAAGCTCTCTGTAGCAGTAGCCAAGGAACTCAGAGCCGAATACCTGTCGGAAGAGGAAATTGAGGAACAGAAACCTGCCAATCCGTTCATATCTGGCCAACTTTGCATCCGGGACATGGCCAAACTGGCGACAAAAGAAGGCACTAAAGAATGGGATATCCCGTTGAGCACATTTGATGAGTTCTTGCAAAGAGAGAAAATGGCCGTCCAAGAGACTTACCACAAATCTGGTTAGAGTCGTACTTGGGAGGCAGCTAGAGTAAACGGATAGGGCAAATATTCGTGCTTCACATTGAGAGTTAGCGTGATACCGCTCTGCCCTTGTATACAGAAACCTTCTTCAATGTCAGGATCTCTAGTGCAGCTTGTATATACAATTTTTAAAGCCCAACCATAGGCCGCCATCCAAGATGCGCCATTATCGCCATAACGCCCCATAACGCAGAAAACGTCCACCATGGCCCTGATTGACGGTGTATCCGCAGGAAAGTCGTAAATCCCAAATTACTCATGTTGCATAATGCTGACCATCCAACACTTAGCGATAAATGTGCTACTCCAACAGTCTCAAAATTACCTGGCTCGACATCTCCAAGTGTTCACGAGCCTCTCCAGCCGGTTTCGTTTCTGAGAGGGCCGGGTTCATCTGAGAGTTGTATTGATGCTGCAGCTCATTGTCCTCGAGCCTGAAGATCTGAAACCGAAACTGGATAAATTCTATCAGCATCGTATGTGGCACTTCCTCTCGCTGCGTGCTGTGGCCAACCCAATGGCATGCTGGATACTCGACGATGTGCATAGCCCTCACTGTTGTGGGCACCTCCATTCATTATCATATCATCTGTAGCGCGCCTGAAGTTGCTCTCTTGAGAACTGTCGTTATTCTGGAACACTGCGTCATTCTTCTCGTCGATGCCCTTCTGCTTCCGCTTGACGAATGCCGCGGCTGTTGATGACCCAAAGTTCCGGGCTTGATCGATTGGGCCGTTGTCCGAGGTCTCATCCAAGAAGATCCACATCATAAGGGCAAGAAGACCAGCGATAACCAAAACGGTGAGGATGGCAGCTCCAGCTTTATCACCCGCAGGAAGAGGGTCGTACTCCAAATCGGGGACGGTTCGTCCAATATCTGCGGAACCACCGCCAGGATTAGGCTTGCTTGTTCCTCCGGTATTTTTCGTCAACGGAGCAGGCCGATCCTGAATCATGCAAGCAAGTGTGACTTCTAATGCCGCCATTTGTTGACCCACGGTTACTTCACCTTCGAATTTGTTCTTGTTCCAGTAAAGACCACACATCTGTCCATTCTCGCCTCCGGTGCATACATTGGTGGCTGCAACGGCCGAGGCGCGTAAAAGTGGCATGATTAAGTCGTGAGTGTAAGGTGCCCATTGAGTAGTGACGGCCAACCAGCGGCTTAGATATGCCTTGAAGGACTTCTGGTCCAGATTGCAGAGCTTCACAGATTCACACGCGACTTCTGTCATGATGTTCTTCTGGGGCCCCGTGAAGAAGACCTTGACACCTTCAAGAAGGTTGTCAAGACGATCTTTCCAGACCTGGTTTTCGGTGTGATTGTACATGGCAGCAGCGCCAAGAATCATACCGCCCGCATTGTAGGAGAACTGGTAAGGTACCAATTTGGTACAATTGTTGTAGATGTGAGCACCATCGTAAACATACCAAGTTTTTGGATCAATAAACTCGGTCCCGATCATCCAGTCCCAGGTTTTATCGGCCCAATCGGCATAACTGTTATTGCCAGTAAAAAGAGCAAGACGGGCGCCCAGGGCGAAGAAGCAAGCCTGGGAGATTGAATTCTTGTAATCATAGCCTTTATTCCACTGTTACTGTTTGTTAGTCTTTGTGTGCATGTCCCGATTGCTGTGAGCGTCTGGGGATGAGAGGCAAGCAGCCAGTAACAGAAGGGAATTAGGAAAACTGGACAATATGAGCAACTAACCTCAAATATCTGCCATTTTAACCCGCCGTTGCAATGCTCTGTGTCCCAACGAGCAGCCTGTGTGTTGAAAACAGCTTGGGCAAGTCCAAGCCATTGTGGCTCATCGGGTTCGGGATGAGGGAAGTTGTACTCGGCAGCAGACATAACAGTGAGCGCCCAGAAGCCTTGGTCATCGTTTCCCTCTGTTCTTGTCTGGTTGATAGGCATGTAATCATCATGTTCACCGACCTGGAACAAGAGTGCCTGCTTGGTGAGATTGACATACTGGTCATCGCCAGTATATGCCCAATAGTCAACAAGTGTTCCCATAAAGGCTCCAGCGTACCACCCTTTGAATCTGTTAGCAAATGTGGATGAGGCAATGAAGAAAACATGTGTATTTCATACAGTAATAAGGTTCAGGTAGCAAACCGGGCGTGCCGCCGGGCTCATGCCCATGGTACATAGCAACCATGTCCTTGGCGATTGATCTGGAAATGGATTTGACTGAGGCTGTTTCGAATGTTAGTATAAGATTAATTGCTGAAGAAAAAGCAGCCTAGGGTGTTGTTTCACGGCGTCACTCACTCGTCGAATTAGGATCCAATTTGAAGGCCATGGTGAAATGATTCAACGCCAACAGCAGAGCAGCTATGACGCTATTTGCGCTGGGCGTCGCCCCATGTGATCTTGAGCTGAGGCGCATGTCGACGATGAGATCAAAAACGACGACGGAAATGTGTGTCGACCTTCATGAGAAGATGAGATTTACGGCAAATGCAAGAAAGAAAACAGGACAAGGCAATACGAATGATGACGGTGAGAAGTGGAGAGGAGAGGCCGACGTGAGCAGAGGTTAAATTGGGTGGTAAGAAGGCAGGTAAGTACAGCATCCAAGAAGGGAAGGAACAGGGGTCGACGGGTCAGATTGAGGGAGGCGGGAAGAGCTAAAGCGAGTTTAGGTGCATCCTACACTGTTAGTAGCCAATATATGCTTAGTTAGGTAGGTAGGTACGGATAGAACTTAAAAAGGATAAAAGTTGGGGGTCGGGTGGTGAAGAGGTAAGAAGGCCAATCAATTATTAAGAAGATGAAGACGAGGACGACGACACAAATTGTAATGAGCATGCTACATGCTTTCACAAGTGGAAGTAACAGTAAATGGCTCGTTCGTGTAGCAGTGCCAGGGTATGGATGTCAAGGTATCACAGCTTATAATACATGTACCTACTACTGGAGAGCTGAATGATCGATCGTCCAGTCTAAGCCGTAGTCATGTACAAAGTCCCATATGAAACTCTTTTCGGTTCCAGTACTACCATCTTTTCCGATGCTGCAGTTGTTCGCTGGCAGCCGTAATTGGTCTTGTTTCACTCTCTCTATATCACCAGATGAATGCAGCTTCAGTAGGAAAGACAGTCCAAGACAGTTTGGATGCGGAAACATTAGTTACCTCCATTGTGATGGATGCATGTGTGGTGGATACGTTTCCCCTCGATTCCCGAGGCTGGACATTATTGACCGGCCTTTTGCGGGGATTTCCCAATAGGATGGAACAAACAATGAACCTGGTACGTAGCCTGGGACAATTCTGACAAAGAAAATGCCAAACCAAGACAGGATAAGCTTAATTCGTACCTGGATGGCATGTAATGATGGGTATCCATTATTACGAACATTAGACTGTCTCGGTAACTCGGCAGCCTCAATAGTTGAATACCTAATAAACACAGTGAAAACAGAGACACTGCATCATTGCAGTCCATCAGTCCATATAAACATCCATAGCCTTTGTCTTGATATTATGTCCAATCGTTGCAAAGACCCCAACGCCAAGTCTCTCGGCGAAATCCTTACATCCATGTGCCAAGCCTGCCAAGCCATTAATTACCTGAGCTCAAGTTGTCAATGACGTCGTTGTTGATTTGACGTGGTCCAGATATTCTTCAGATGTCGGCTTGCTTTAGTCAGTTGTTTATAAACACGAGTGTTGATATTACGAATAACATATATCAGTTTGTTATATATCTCTATGACTTATGTTTGTAGCTGCTAGACCTGAATCATCCCAATTAAGCTGATTATAGATGCTTTTGAATTGAAATAACCAAGACGTTTCTGGTTCCAATCTTATATTTTTCAGACTGGTAGTCGCAACGGCAAGTTTCGCCATGCCAACTTCAACATGCTAGTCTACTTGTTCGCCAACTTACAAAATAAATACGTCTCATAACGTATAACGTATCCCATGCATTATCACCCGACTCCATCGGCTCACCCGCACTCGAGTTACCTCCATTCGTAAACTCTTGAAGCGGTGCAATGTCCTCAAACATGTCGGATAAATTCTCCATCAGCTTTCGCACCTCCTCTTCTGATATATCGCCTCACTGAAGGGGTATGGGGAGTATGCTTCCGCCAATCGTTTTGGCAAAGCGAGAAGACCCCCGTGGTTTGTCATATGACTGAATGCAAAAACCCAAATAAAAGCGCCAGGCGGGATCTCTTGTGTCGCCGAGGATGGCGTTTGCAACGTGGATTAGAGCGGTATGCCACAACATCGTGTAAGACAAGCATGGATGGTTCTCACGATATGCCACCACGAGACGTTCCAGTTATTCACAGATGCCCTGTAAACAGCATCTGGTGAGTTCCGTCTGCAAGGAAATGTTTCCAGTCGTAGTGGTTTGTGAGAATCTCTCGCTCGAACGGTAAAAGGTCGTAAAATACCGAGGATGCCCACATTAAGCCAGATACTGCCGCCAAGTTAGTCTTACGCGAAATCTTCCATCACAAACACATCAACTGGGTTCAAACGTACTGAAATATCAAAACATGGTGTGCTCTGCTCTGAAAGCACCATAGATGGTGGCAACTTCTCTGCCCAGGCTATCAGCTCCCGACACTTGTATTCGGTAGATACGAATGTGATATGACTGCTGAGACTCTCGAGCGGACAGGGCTAGTCACGGTAGTACTTTAGGGTCGCCTCGTGCATTATTCTCAAAAATCGACAAATAGCTGGAAAGGTGTTGCCCATGTACGTTTCTTGCAAGGTTTTCTGTATAGACTCTAAGCTGTCTTCGGATAAGTAATGCCATGTATCTCCAGGTGTTAGCACCGCAGGAGGATATTTGGGATAAGAAATTCTCAGTTGTTGATAAAACAAAGCCATAACCCTAATCGTGTTAGATTTACCGTTGCTTTGTTGAGATCTGCCAGTCAACTTACACTATCCAGTTGAAAGTGCCCCAGGTCGCCTAGGATGTTGCGCTTTGCATATCAGGGCTGACCTTCTTTGCTTTCGATTGCAACGCTCGGCTCGACACCAAAAGGGCCCATAGAGTTAACCTCTGATACATAGGTAAAGGCGTAATGATCGTTTCCTCTGCCTCGGCACCCCAGACCCAGCAGCTCTGTCGCAGCAAGTGTCAAGAGCGAGTCCGTCATCTTTTCCAAGGACCACTGCTATTCGGTCTTCAAAAAAGAAATTGGGTATGCTTCTCAACAGTAGACTCAATATATTAAAACGGCCTTTGCAGCTAGGTAAGGGGGATATGTACAGATTCCCAAAAGCCAATGTTGAGTTTCTTTAGCCGCTCACCACAGAAAGTTTAGGTATGGCTTCGCAAGATTCATAGTATATCAATGGCTGGAACTTCGGGCACTATCTTGATCATCTCAAAAAATTCCGGGATCTGTTATATTTCCTTGCTTGTCTGAGGCGGGCTCTTGGACTCGGCGTAGATACATGGCTTTTTCTCGTCCCATAGGCCTCATAGACCGGCTCTTGGTCATCGCACTACTCAGACAACTGGAGTCAACAGAAGTAACTAGATTATTAATGATTGAAGAGACTGGCGCGGGTCTTCCTCACAAAACACATGCTAATTGCGTGTTGATCCGTCATCGTTTGGGGGTTCGTCTCCAGATGGTCGAGGAGTTGACGAGAAACCAGATGGTCGAGAATTGGAGGACTCTCGGAGTGAGGGATAGGGAGTAGCTGGCGATATCTTTTTGACATTGTTTGACTCTGATGTCCAGCAACAACAGGAGTTGGCTAGTCGAGAAGAAATCTGGTCTGCTGATGACATTGGTTCAGGGACTGGTGAGGAGCGAGTGACCAGTGAAATGATCGCTGCTATCTTGTACTGTATGTCATGGATCTAGTTGTCGTTAATATTCCCAATAATTCACGTGAATCTCTTCAGGATCCAAGGGTTTGACTTGCCGTAACTTGCAGGTTATCTTTAAAACGCATATCGGACTTGCACAGTTGGATCATCAGACTTGGAGTGTGGCCATGTTAATTGATTAGTCAATCATCCTTGTAAGTCGAATCGAAATCGGTGTTTCGATCGTTTTCAAAAGGGGCCATTGCCCATCACTAAGTTATTCCTCCAGACGCCTTTACGTCCTATAACAACTAGATGGCTACTGTTCTAGGCTCACAGCAACACTATGCTATAACTGTTCATCTGGAGGTTTAATCGAACTAATACAGTAGAGCGTAATGTGCAGTAAGGATCTATAGTTGTTGATCGGCACGAGTTTAATATATATAGAAGCGAGGTTATCCTCCGAACCTTGCAAGAAGCACACGTGCTCTGAAGTCCCCTGGATTTACTTTACAAGCATACAGTAATTGCCATTGGATCCTCCCTCGTCTATATTTCTACAGCCAGTTCTATGGCATGCAGTGTGGAAACGCAGTAAATGTACGGATATGCCTCGTTGTGATGAGCTTTGTGTACGATAAGAAAGAAGGGGCGATGTTAAGTACTATTTGGCTTCCCAGTTGCAATTTTTGTCACGAATATGCTGAAACAGACATACATACATCATTCTAATCAAAAAAAATCACAGTCATCGTGTTTCGACCTAATAGAACACTAGCATATCATTATCTGAGGCTTGGATCTTGCCCACGACTTGCTCCTATCAGACCATTGATACAGGGCAGCTGTGCATCGGTAGGGTATAGTTAAACGATCGAGATCTTCACAATTCTGGATTACAATTGTAGATATTCATTGGTTACTAAGGAGTGATCAACAGAACCCTTGCCCGAAATACTGCACCCTGGCCGAATTGTAACTCCAAGGAACCGAACAGCCGAGTGAAAATCGGTGGTTGCCAGCCTTTTATTCAGGATTCGTTACATTGATGCAGTGGCCTCAGAGGCTCCTCGAAGTTCAGAAATAATCGCGCATCTAATAACCACCGTTCCAAGCCTATCCTTCGGACTAATTAACAATTTCGGGACACTCAATATCAGGGCGTCAACCTTTCAGCTTGCCTAATGTGGCTTCTTATTGACGCCTTTGAAACACTTGCTTCGAAACAAAGAGCCTTTGCGGTGGCCTTTGCTCTATAGCTTTATTGAAGTCCCTGTCGCGTTGAAAATCGATATAAGACAGGTTTAGTACGTGAAAGGAGTCGAGTGTAGGTACACATTTTGTGTATTTATCTTGACTGTTATGTGACCACTTTATGCAAAGAGACATAATCGAAGGATGTTGTGGAGGGGAATTATTGCTGGTGTTATTTTTCACAGTTTCACTGACAATGGCACCCCAATGGTCAATCTACCTTCTTGTCAAACAGTTAGGATGCCTGCAATTTCTATAGGGTCTTATATACGTACGTTAGGGTCTATATTACTATACATTCTGAATAGAGAATGGACCAGTCGTTTCAGGATGGTCGCGAAACACCGGAAACGACACGATTTTACAGGCTACTTTAGCATCAGGGACCTATCTCGCATCATCAATTGGAAGGGTCATTAGGGCACTTGCGATATAAATCGTCTTATTCATATGTCTGAATGTACTGAGTTGTTTCAGAACGAGCTTAACGTTTGATGACGATTCTGGGCCCATTAAAGTTAAAGTATCTGTATGGCCTGCATGATCGTGGCGGCGGCGTGTTGGTAGCTGTGGCTGATGATCCAACACGAATACGACACCCCCTCCGTCACTGGCTAAAAGCAGATGCCCCGGCCACAACAAAGCATCACATGAGAATATCACCCAACCTTTGATCAGCCTTGTTAGGTACTGATACTCAGGGAACCACGGATAGCCAGTGTGTATCCGCTTACTCCCCAGCTTCCGTGAGCTTGGCAGTTGATCAAGTGCAGTATCCGAGATATGTGGTGGAAACAACTTAAATTAATGGGAAGCCCCCAGAGGACATCCACAGCAAGATAAGGTGTTGAAGTTTCACATATGCCAAAAATAGATTGTCAATCACCATCAAACACCACAATTACACACAAACCAGCTAGCCGTAGTTAAGAATCCATGGAATGGACAAATTCTCGTCGTTCAGAGACATTGAACCCCTCCGACAAAGTATGTAGAGATACTTGGCCACCCGACCTCACAAATGGAGCCATTTCAGGCTCAGTACTTCTGAAGCCCGGTCCTCTCGGGGGCCTCGTCACCCAGCAGCGCCCCAAACCAAGCCCCGACCCGCCCTTCCCTAGGTTCCCTTCACCACTGGCAGTCTCCGTGCAACCTGGTCACTCACTCACTCACTACTCGTTTCGCCTGAACCAGCGCAACGTCTCATAATCAACTTCCCTCTTCCAACCTCTCGCTACGCCAACCTCCTTCTTTCGCATACAATATCCCAACAACACGGCACGAAACGACAACGACCTCTTGATCTCGAAACCCCTTCTCGTCCATCGCCCATTTTTCGCGCTTCTTCGATTGATACCCCATTGCTATTTTCTAGCGCTCGACAGCTTCACAAAACACAGCCAAAATGCCTGAGCAGGAAGCCCCCTACGACCCCTATATCCCCAGCGGCCAGGCTGGAGCCCAGCAGCAGCAGGGTGCTGGCGGCAATGCTAGGACGCAGGCGCTGCAAGCTGTAAGTTGTTTTTCCAATGATTTTATTGATGCGATGGTGTTTTTTCGGGCGGTTATGGGTTGCGACACCTGGCGGCAAAGGTTATTAACGACGGATGACGTCTCTTTCCGAAACCCGCGAGCAAAAGACGATGATCATGCTTGAGTGACGAGCCATCAATCCGTGGCCCAAAAAAACCATGCGATACTTGTTGCAATCTGGCAAACAGTATAGCATGGACATTTTGCAGGCAAACAGGCTGAACTCTGCTTATTCTGGTCAATCCCCATTCTGTCAGCTTCTGTCATTCTGGGCCAAGCGTCATTTAGCTCTCGATACCAAAATGCCCCCCAACCTCATACGCTACAGCCAATCAGACCTCGCGATGTACAACAAATTAGACATTTACTAATATACTCACCAGCAAATCGACGACACCGTGGGTGTGATGCGTGACAATATCAACAAGGTATCTCAACGTGGTGAGCGACTCGACGCTTTGCAGGATAAGACCGACAACTTGGCTGTTTCAGCACAAGGTTTCCGCCGAGGAGCCAACAGGGTCCGAAAGCAGATGTGGTGGAAGGATATGAAGATGCGCATGTGCCTGATTATCGGTATCATTATTCTGCTGGTCATCATCATTGTCCCTTCTGGTACGACCTCTTCCCGAACAATACCATGGATATGCAGCTAACTCTGTTTCAGTTGTGGCTACCCGCTAAAGGCCCAATAAATGCTTTGGGTATTGGTCCTCACGATGCACACGCTTGGGACATGACGAATTCGAATAATCACAAGCTACGACCATGGGCTATGGAACTTTTTTTTGGGCAACTGGCCATTATTGCAATGGAATATGATTTGAGCACGGTGGAGTTTGTTCACGTTGGGTCCCGGTCATGTTGTGCTGGCGACTTTGCTCTTGGGGTTGTCTGCTGACGACGCAGTCTCAGCATCACTCCTGCAACGCTGGCCAGGGCTGGATGTATGAGATTAGGCGTTCCCCGATTAATTGAGATGTATACCTTTTCACGCATTTTGACCGGCGGGATTTGTCTTGCTGCGTGGTTCGTATCGGCGCAAGAATCAACCGACAGGGCCCTTGGAATCATTGGCAAGACGAGGTCGGTTACGAGCGTGGTTGGAGGTCAACGGTTCTCTCCTCTACCTTCTGATGGAATGCCTACGAGTTTTCTTAGCAGCATAAGTTCAATCACATGATAATACCTCCTCAATTATGCACCCGACATTGTGATACCCTACCCATAAGCTTGTCTTACGATGCGTGCAGCCGACGTCAGACTAACTAAACCAAGATGTAGAGTGGTTACTCCCAAGGGTGGAGCCACTCTACACACATGGATAGCAACATATACTTTGGCGAGGAACGAAGACGAAGTCCCAAAAAGGTTCTTGATTCGGTGTACCGTAGTAATGGGTCCTCGGTTGGCGTCATCGCAGGGTGGGTTTGTTCAGCAGTAGATGAATAGATTGATAATGCCTCATCCCCATTCGTACATAACTAACTACCTAGTTTTAATGTCTTTACACACTGCACTTTTTACCAGCTGGACTGGGATACAAGACATGTATTGATACATATGATGGGTCTTTGAACATTATGCACAAAAGAGTTAGAACAACTCAACGTCATTGAGAACTGATCTGTTGAATTCTGATCATGCTAATGAGAAATTTATATCATGACGATCGATCCTTACAAGTAGCCCTGGTATCTGTGAGCGGAGTCGGACGTTGACAACATGAAAACACGATCTACCTACTACTTTGTACATACCATGATTTTCAACCGTAACCTTAACTATATGTCAAAAAGACGAAAAGATACGAGTTCTTATCATTCATAAGTCCATTGATGTCAATTCCACTCTCAACGAAAAAGAAATTGTTGCTGTAGGACCTGACGACATTGTGTCTATCCGAGTATAGGCCCGTCTTATCAGGACCTGGGTTGCCGGGTCGTCGGGGTAGGTATCAGAAAAGCTACCTACCTATACATAAACAGCATAGAAGATCAAATCAATGACTTAGTTCATGCCGTGTACACCGCGCTTGTAGACTGTTTATTTTTGTATTCCCTGCTTAGAGGCGAACCTTTCTGTTCTAAGTGTCTGAATGCACCTCAGGGTATTAGAAAAATTGACCGCTGAGAGCCTGAGGGATGAAATCAGTAGGTCATCTTATGCTACTAAAACTACCTATAGTCTTTAGGCTATTTATTTTTGTACTTTAAGACTAAGGAGGTCAGCTTTTCTGCTACCCAGTGGATGCACCATATAGCAAGGCTCCAGGGTATCCGGATGGTTATCAAAGTACCCTCATAACCTCGGAAAATCGGAGACAATACGTACACAGTGATACCAGCCTAGTTTCACAGTGATCGACAATGCATTAATGCGAATTTTTCGTTCTTCAGCCTGAGTCTAAGAAGGATATTGCCGAGCAAATGAGATCGTGTAAGTGAAGCTAGGTCAGATATGACGCGTTACAGCATATCACGTGATCACCTGTCAAAGAAGTCTCCGACCGTTGAAACATGCTTGTTCAACCGCCACTTCCCGCGTTTCACGTCAATTCCTTCAACTTCAACACGCGATAAAAACATTTTACGCTACGGTCATCTACCCCCAACACCCAAATGGCATCGCGATCGCCATCCCGTGACCGCCACAGGTCGCGCACGCGCTCTCCTACTCCGCGCTCTCAGGGTTCCCGATCCCCCCAGCGCCGCAACCAACACGATTCGCGCTCGCCTGCTCGCTCTCCGTCGCCCCAGCGTCGAAACGGCCGCTACAGGAGCCGGAGCCGGAGCCGCAGCAATAGTCGAAGTCGAAGCCCGAGTCGTAGTCGCAGCCGAGGTCGTGAGCGTAGTGATAGAGGCAGAAGTGGTTCGCCGCCTGCCAGGAGCACCAAGGTATGCCTACTCCTTGGAGTCTCTGATTATATGAGCTAAACTGTCGCCAATAGATTGTCGTGGAGAGACTATCTAAGAATATCAATGAGTCACATCTTCAAGAGATTTTTGGGCAGTTTGGGCGCATCAAAGACCTTGACCTGCCAATGAACAGAACTTGTAAGATCACCAGACCCTTGCTGTTGGAATAACACCTAACCGCAATATACAGTCGGAACAAACCGTGGTACAGCGTACATCCTCTATGATTACGAAGAAGACGCCGAAGCTGCGATTTCTCATATGCACGAGGCACAGGTAGACGGTTCAGCTGTCAACGTTTCCATAGTGCTGCCTCGACGCAAACTTTCTCCTCCTCCTCCAACAGCTCGCCGTGGGGCCAACATTGATCCCAGAGTTCCCTTCTCAGGAGGCCGTGGGGGTCCACCTGGTGCGGGCATGGGAGGAAATAATGGCATGAGTAGTGGGAGAGGCCGCCGGCGCATGTCTCCAGGAAGTCGATACGGTCCTAGGTCGGATGTATATCGCCCGGGATCCCACTCACCATCTAGGTCGTCTGCTGGACCTACTTCGCGTAGTGGGGCCGGCCGGTATCGCAGTCGCTCCAACAATTCTTACTCATCTAGGTCGCGCTCGAGATCTCCAAGACGGAAAGGGGCTGGCCGACATGATGACCGCGAGACGACGAGACGTCGCGGCAGTATTGATGGTCATGGCGACCGAAGTCGATCTCGCAGTCGGGGGAACAATCCCCGATAAGCTGTTAAGAGCAAGGTGTAATTAATTGGTTTTCGTTTGGCGTTACGAGGCGAGGAAAACGGGCAGAGGCATGGGCCCAAGTTTTAATTAGCTCCCATGAAGGAAAAGAAAACGAGTTTGTCACTTGTGAATCTTCTAACGATTGGTGCGCCGACGCTGACAGTTGGGTTAGATCATGATGCGCCTAGCAAACCTTGGTGGCAGTGCTTTCGTCAAACACTCCTCGGACTCTGGCCTATCATACCCTTGTTTCAATTTGGAGCTGCCCCTCCGTTACGATATAACCAGCCACCTGCCAATCAACTAGTTTCAAATGTGTCAATGACCATCTTGTGTGATGTCGCACATTTCGCTCCCGACGCATTAATTATGAGTATGTATGTGCCGTGGCACACAGGGCGAACAAGGGAGTGTACCCCGACGTTGTGTCATCCCACGAATCCAAGGTCAACATGTCGCTATGCCGCATGGGTGCCCGGCAAGTGGGATAGGCTCTACAGTATTGTGCTGCTAGAGCTGCAGCTAATGCTTCTCCCCGAACGCATGTCGGCCATTCAGGGATCGCTAGATCTCATCTACATACCATTTGTAACATTTCCCCCACTCACAACCAACGGGACCTGGTGTGGGGACACGAGGGCTCCCATGTCGTTTGGCCAGATTCGTCTTGGCAGGACTCGAGTCCTTTTCCGAGACCTGACTCGAAACAAAACTTTTTCTTTGCACGGAAACGCAACAAGAGTGCTGGATTGCTAGGAGCAAACGAGGGTCAACGACGACCACACACGCTCGGCCACCCTCGCCTAAACGTACGACATGACCCTCCTGTTTTCTTCACCACGCCGAACAGACCGGCTTCTATTATAGGGCTGAGGCCCGATTCCATCATATATAGCCGCTGCAAGCAAGATCCAAGGACTGACGAGCAGGGGTCTAGGCCACCGTTTAAGAGGGGCCGCTGTCAAGCCTGCACTGCACCACGCTTTGCTACCACATGGTGGCACACTCTCCCCCTCCCTACCCCGGAAGACCAACTTGTAGCCTGCCTGTCGACGCAGGGTTCGGCGAACGTAGCTGAATTGCAGAGGTTTGTTCAGCGGTGTTTGCCAGTTTGCGATGCGCGACATTTGACTAGCTCTTTACTAACGGGATGTATGCTATGGATTGGGTGGGTACAGGACAATCTCTGGCCTTGGCCAGGCAGGCAGGATGCTATTATGAATAGATCCTAATATGCGCCATGCGTGCTGACCGATCAGTCACTGTGACCGCCACCGCCGCCGAACCATACATAGCACATCACCCCCAGCCGTTGCATCAACGCATCGTATATCCACCAAACAATCGGCTACATGTGATCCATCCGCACAGTAACCGACTGAAATACTGGGGTTGGTGTGCGGTGCAGCGTTTCGTCGACTGCGCACTAACTTGGCCAGGAAGTCTCCTCTCATCTGATCGAAAGTCGAACAACAATCAATACACGCACCACGACACAAAGCGATTCTGGGGCCAGACGGACTGCACTCCCGCCCATGCGCGGACTTCGACTACCTTATCACATTACCACTTTAGGGTCTTCGCATGGCCAGCCAGCGTGGCATGGTACGAGGGAGGCATGCCCTGCTGCGGATCATGTCCTGTTTCGGGACATCTGATGCACAGAAACCTATAGAGGCGAGAGAAGGAGGGTGAACCTTCAGCGATGTTTTGAGTCTAGATTCCAGTTTCATGGAAGATGCGCGCGTTGCAGGGTCCAAGTCGGTTGTGCTTCCGAGGACCCATAATCCAACTGTGTAACATTGCTGTGCTGAGTTGCCTGATCACTATTCTGTGCTCACACTTTCAGCGATATCAGGCCCTTGGCTGCGGCGCTGAGTGGTTGACAGTCCTTTTGGCTCAATGCTATCTTCAATTATCCATCGTGAAGGTCGATCACAGCTGGCACAATACTTTAAACTACTAGGAGCAGGGTGTATCATCGCTGCCCCTGTCCACACATGTCATCATGGAGCGTTTCCGGGCATTTCCTTATCATCCGTACGGACAGACCCTGCGCGGATGTCCGCAGGTTGTCTTAGTGCTGTCGTTGAAGGGTCCTACTCAATGGCATGGGCGTTTACTCTAGTTGAGGCTGAAATCGCCGATGAAGGTATCGCACCCATGCCAATACCATTATCCATACCCGCACCGCTGCCTTGTTAGCGTTTTCCCTCTACTTGCCCTACTAATTGGCCATCGGTCCGAAAGTTTACTTGACTGCTCGGAATACTCTCGGGTTAGAGTCTTCATACTCTCTCATAATTCCCTCGCTAGTTTAGCTACCATGTGGGCTGGGTACGGTCGCCGTGTGTCAATGTGGCACCGCATCGCCAACTACATGGTGATCCGCTGAAATGGCGACAGGCCTTGTGTATTTCAAGGCCTGATCCAGGACCGCGGCAGCGGATACGGGTACCGCGCATAACCGCATCTTGCCCAGCTGATCAAGCTAAGAAACGTGGGTATCAAGGGTTAATTGTTCGACAAGGTACATGTCATGCCATCTTAATGGGCCAACGGCTGAACTTCATTGGGAAGCTGGTGTCGCATCAAGCGATGGAGATGATGGAGGCAGTAGTGATATAGACTAACATAAACCTCTGGCTTGGGCTGGGTCGATCAAGCTTTCTCCTCACCTCAACAAGAAACCCAACAAGCAACTCTAAAAGACCTAGGGGTATATTTGCATTGTCACCTTGATTTCTTTCGAGCCACAATTCGAGCAACTCTCAAACACAGCCATGATATCTCAAAATCACACTCATGCCTATACTCGCACTCATGGCATGGCCCATTACATCTCGCCTCTAGAGTTGCAGAACCCTGATCCTCCGCCAACACCTCCAGGGGGCCCGCGCGTTCCTCCTCCGCAGCCAGATGCGCCGCCCTCCCCTCCTCACAGCTAGATATTGTTGTAGTACTTATCAACGCTCACTTGCCGCAACTTTTCCCAGCCTTACTCTGCCACATTCAACTTCCTTGGGGCAAGGAGAGCTCCTCCTTCTCCCTGGGCCAGTATCAACTACCAGAAACATCATGCCCTATTCTACCACCTAAAGCCTATAACGTCAAAATCGACTTCGTGCAGTAGTGGAGACAAGGAGTTAGGTGTTGATTTTGGGAGTGGCCAGGACGCAGCAGCCTATCCACCGTCCAACTCACCCTCGCACTCTCCTTTCCGGGATTGAAGCTGTGACCGAGAAAACAGGCAAATAAAGACACTCCATCCGATGGGTGGTGGCCGCACTCTGGTATAGGTTGCACAATTTACATCAGCTGGAGGACGGAAGCGATGGGGGGAGGTATGAGACCAGCATGGCCCAGTTCGGTCGAGCACAGCACGGCACGGCACAGTATGATATGGTCAGCCAGTGGACTCCCGAATGAAAACTGTCAGAAGCGACAGGCAAAGCTGACTGGAGGATGAATCGTCGGGTATAACGGAAGTCAGAGGAGCAACCATACGATGAGGCGACTTGGCGCATAGGTGGAAGGAAGAGAGAGACATGCCACCCCTCTGTTTATTCTCAGAAGGGACTTTCTTGTGCCTCTGTTTGCTTGGCACTTCTTTGGATGGAGTTAGCACCGTGAGAGTCATCCTTCTGATACCTCTAACGAACTACAATCCTGATTCATGTTATCTGTGTTTCCGCCGCTCTCTTTGGTTGAGTACCCTAGCTGGTCAAACCAGGCTGTCTTGTTGGTCCGTCTTAACAGCATATTATAAGTTGGATTCTAGAGCGGGTCTATTACGTTTGTCGTTCCGGCCTAACTACTTGTCGTATCGTGGGATGAGTGTTATAAGTGCGTGGACTCGATTGGTTGTAGCCCTGACTCGGTCGCCAGAGCATGGGCTTTATTTATGAAACAGTCAAATCAGGTTTGCCAGGTTTCTCTTATCTAAATAATTGCCACTTGTCTGTCTTTTCCTAGAGTAGGTGAATCGCGAGTGCAAGGTTCTTGCTGTAGAGTCAGTCAATCCTGATTTGGCAATCTACGATCTTCATCCAGTCCACAAGACACTACTTATCTGCCATCTGCCAACTAACACTCACTAATAGAGCCCATGCCATCAATTTCAAGCTGTCAAAGATGAAGCGGCCTTGTCGAAAGTCTTTCCTTAACGACCACTCTATTCACCCGATTCACCACCAGGCACTATCGGGCCTTGCCAATTAAGGCTATCTACCGGACTTGTAACCCCTACCGGCGACACTTTTCAGGACTTTTCATCTTGTCTACCCCACGAGCTAACTAGGTTGCCCTTGGTTGTCAGTGACAGGGTCCCTACCCTAGAGCCTCTTGCGCTTTGACGTTTGGGCCGTGCTGTTGCGCTGGAAATGGTAAGTTGTCGTTTGTGATTGCAGGTGAGACAAGGGCTGCGATCGTATCACAGCGAATGGTATGGCTAGCGGAAGCCGGATGGTGCTGGATACGGGATACTCATGCATCTCAGTCGTAAGTTCTGGGATTGACATTTTCTAAGCGCCCGGCAATGCAGCTCAACTGCAAGTAAGGGGCTGTCTAATGAAAAGCTTGTGTAACAGCAGTGAAAGTCTAACACTCACGCCATGGCAACGAAAAAAAAGCAAGTGCGCGCAAGCTTTTCCTTTTCCTTTTCGACCGAGTATCGTGCAGAGTCAAGGGAGTGATGGATTAACATTATCTGTAAAGACTGTAGGGGTATTGATTCACGTACGCGACCTCATATACAACATATACCAAAAAACACCAAATTCAATGAAATGTAGAGAATATAGCAACACGCCCAATCCTCCATTCTATAGAAATGCCATGCCCGCACCCACGCCTACGATACCAAGCGCAGCGCGAGCAATTTGTCCTGTGGCACGCGCAGCTGCCACCCCAGTGCTTGACCTTGTGTTGAACCATGGTGTAGTGGCTGCGTTGTTCTCTGCTTGATCAACTGGTGTAGGTGCTGGCGTGTTTGTCACAGGGCAATCCGAGGTACAAGGGATGGCCGAATGGAAGACGTCGTCAACCCCAGCAGACTTGAAGACAGGCTTCTGAGCCCACAGAGTAGGGTTGGGTACAGCGTCAGCATCCTTTGGATTGTTGACATTCGAGATAACGTGCAGTATGCCATTAGATATGAGGATGTCGGTTGTTATGATTTTGGCCGAGTTGATGAACTTCTCGTTACCAACCTGACGGATGTAGGTTTCCTCGCCGACCAATGTCTTGAGTGTCGTAGCATTCTCAAGATCAGTTGAGACAAGAACCTTTCCAGGCACTATATGGTAGCCCATGACGCGAGCCAGCTCCTTGGGAGACAAGGAATTTAGTGTATTTCCGACATTCTCCATGGCCTGGTCTCTCGGAGCAAAGACAGTGATGTCTTTGCGATCAGCGAGATCGGGCATCAGGCCAGCTTTAAAGAGCCCGCCGAGGAACGACTCAACTTTGCTTGCCATAAGGACTTGGAGCATACCAGACGGTGGGATCAGGAGACTATCCACAATCTGAATGAGGCCGCCTTGAAACTCGATATCATAATTGATGACTGTAGCGCGGTTTCCATACCTCGTGCTAAAGACGACATCGTCGGGCTGTTTGTTGATGAGAATGTTCTGGCCAGCAGTAACATTACTCCATTTGGGGTCCATAAGGAGTGTGGGCTTAACGTAAGCAGGGCCTGCCTTGAGCTTCATTGCGCTTATCGTGCCTTGAAGGATATGATACTGGAGAATAGGGGTGGCGGTCTTGGCATCATTTGGGTCCCAGATTTTAGAAAGAGCTGAGTATGGAATCTGTTCAAAAGCGTCATTGGAAGGCGCAACAATCTGGATACACGTTAGAATGGTTGTCGCAGTATCGGGCCATGGCCCAGGGACAGCACTTGACTTACAGTGACACCGTCGTAACTGGGGAGTTGCATCAGAATATCAGGAAATTTCTAAATGATTTAATATGATATCTTCCTGAGTTGAATACAGGGAATCGTACCTTGATCAGCTTGTAATATGTAGAGAGCTTGGGATGCCTCCCAAGTACACTGCCCAGATCCATAGGTTGGCTGGTTTCAGCAGCCCCAACTAAAGCCACCACACTGACAATGCCAGTAAGGACTCGAAGTATGAGCATTGTATGAGTTTTGGTATGAGATGTAATGCTTTTGACGTTCGATGGGTCACCTGTGAAGGGTTTGACAATAGACCAACTCGTTGGCGTTTTGGTCAAAGCTCTTGAGAACAAACGCGATTCAACCAATGACTTATTTACTGCAGTATGTAAGACAGGAAACAAGTAGGACAACCTGCTTGAAGTCTAACAACACTGTTGTTTATAATGAATGAGTGGATATAACAGAAAGGAGTGTGATCAACACGTTGAAAGAGTGGAATATGGTTGAGAATAACGAGAGAAAACAAAGAAACCGAAACTGGCGAAAACAGACTTTCAACTGGGCTTAATACTGCCCAGCTCAAGGAACGAGACCTCGAAAGGCCTTCTCATATTGTTTAGGCTCAGACCTGCCTTACGGATATCCCGTCAGCCGTAGAAGTTTGAGATAACAGAGCCAAGAAAATGGTGTACTGACACCACCAATCATGGCAATCCAACAACTCACGAGCAAACCCAAATAAAGCCAAGCCTCTGGGCTCGTGGAATAACATTATGGTGCAGTGTGGTATACAAAGGTATGTAGCATGCGTCAGATCGGCGAAGATTCCGAAACATGAACCCTGAACCCTGTTAGCGATCCTGCGTGGCAAGGATTTCAAGGATCTAGATCTCCGGATTGGGATGGACAGCCAGGCACGAGCCACAATCTCGTCCAATGATACAACTTCATGGTCACTTGAACATGAAGAGATATCAGCCTGGTCTCTCATGCATACGCAACAGTACTTGTTCTCCTCTGGACAAGAGGACCCACACGTGTCGTTGCTGATCATCCCAGAATGGTGAGATTGTTCAGAGAGTGTGCGAACCGATGGCAGTTAACTTTGGCAAACTCAACGGTGTTTGGGAGAAGCTCGTGTTTCCTGGGTTCAATGATGCAAATCGTATTCATCGCTGTAGTACCGCGCAAGCTCGTAGGAAAGTCAGTACCAAACATCTGGGCCGCCCAAGTCTCGACCTAATGTCGGATGATTATCCATTGAATCATTGACGTCTGCAAAGGCTTTGAGGTTCGGTTGTACCAGTTATGGAACAAGTTCCAGCCCTTGGGGCCTCTCTAGACCTTATTGTTAACTCACGCTCAGCCTAATCCGGAACTCTTTTCTTATCGAAAAGGAAAGCCTGTATTGTGAAGCTAGTCTCTAGTATGATCATTCTTCTTTTGCCAAGTACGCGGGTATGGACAATTGGCGTTTCCGTTCGAAGAGAAGGTGTTTGCTATGAGCAATCATGGTGTGCTATCGTGACGAACCGATACCAACATTGGAAGCAAAGAAGAATGCGAGACCGTTACAAGTATGATAGCCTTGCGGCAGGGAAAAGGTTGGCCTTGGGCCGTTTTCCCGGGATACTGGTAACATACTTTAACCTTGTGGCAGTTTCTTGCAATCTAAGCGGCACATCCTTTTTGAAAGCTGACAGAGACACGAAAAACATGGCCTTTGATGCCAGAAACTCTGTTGTTGTGCTATAGCACACTCAACGAAGACATAACCGACGTCGATATTAGCATGTGCTTGTGAGTTGCTTCCCGAAGAAAGAAACACAGCAGGCCAAGATGGAGCCGTTTTTCAGCTGCTGACTCTCAGCATGCAATAACTTTCCATCAAAGTAATGGAGTCTTTGGATGCCTGGGATAGCAAACGTACAGGGGGTGTGAGGTGTATTTGGTGTCCACTTAGACCGTTAAGTGGTTCCTGATTGCCGAGAGGCGTCGTTAAGCGGAAATAGGGTTCAGAACTTTACAAAAGCGGGAGGCGTGTATACTGTTCCTGGGACACGGCATTGTGCAAAAAGTTCCTGTCACTGTCTCTACTGCCGTTCCAAGTTGGAGTGATTCTATCCGTGTGGGCCGGGAGAGGCGGATAGTTCCAGGCGAACTTGGTCAATGAGAATCAATTTAAAAATAGCCATCTGTGAGACGTACTTTCCATGCATTTTCAGGTGCATGAATCAATATTAGCTCTAAGGAAGTGGTGTTTTACTGAGAAACTTGGTGAGCGCTCTTGGCAGTCAGGGGGGTTGATACCTAAATGAGACCAAAAGGAAGTTACTGTGTATTTTGTTCCTGTTAGTCGTGTTGAAAAACTTTATTGTCGACGGCTGAGAGAGAAATCTCGAGATGTGGACGATGATATTGTAACTAATGGGGGTAGATGATGGAGGTGGGATTGGAATGTTGTTACGGTAGCTTATGAAGCTAGTCCGTGTGAAGCCAAAAACAGTATCGATATGCACAGTGTATACCATGTTCGCACTTATACGCACCTACCGAATCCGTTCAACTTATACACAATTCATCCGATCTGGGCGATCTTTGTCTTGCCAAGAAGCCATTTTATCAGCCTCTTTTTTACATCATCAAGAATCTTAACACTAGACTCAGTTCAGCATCGTATCAAAAGACTACCAAGTCTATACTTATCATGTCTTACTCAACCTGGCTTAGTTTTTCTGCCTCTAAGCTTCATCATTCGTGCGACTTCTCGATTTAGCGACCTTAGAAACGGAGATCCTGATCTCGTTCCGAGGACTCTCACAAACGGAAAAATCTACATTGGACTTTACTCGATACTGGAGTAGCCGACCATTCCTGAGCTTTGTTCCTGACTAGTTTCTGCGCCTCGGATACCCCTAGTGTTGAACTTTATCAAGACACTGTCTGTTCCCTTTTGACCAAGCCAGTCGCTTTCTTTCACTTGTGTTTTTGGATTTCAATCTTTATTTCTATCCAGTCTTTGAGTCTTTTGGTCTTTAAGTCTTTAACTATTCAATACTCTCGTTACCATGAGCAACCCGTATCGAAAAAGCAGCTATGGTGGCCTTGATGGCATGGGCCCAACCGACATGCCACGAAGATCCATGGACTCCAATGGCAACCACGCAGATGCGACCGGGACTGGATATCGTCAAAGCATTGACCATGGACGTGGCTCAGGCTCTGCCGGTAATGCAGGCATGTTCAGTATCCCAGAGTACGCAAGTCCTTCTTCAGAATGCGACTCTGGAACTCAAGTCGATGACCGAAATCGCTACTTCCACTCCAGAAGAGTGAGACCTGGTGAAGTTGAGAAGCCGTGGCTCGAAAAGACCAATCCCAAGGAGAAATGGGTCTCCATTTTCCCCCTTCTCGCCATCTTCCTCGGCCTCGTTGGATCCGGCTTTCTCGTTTGGGACGGTGTCAGGAGTGTGGTCAAGAACAAGTATTGCCCTGTCCTGGATGAGGACTTTAGTCAAGGTCTGAACCCAAATATTTGGACTAAAGAAGTTGAAGTCGGTGGATACGGGTATGTTGCATTCTTAAAAACTTCTTATTTATCTCAGTACTGACCCCTACAGGAATGGCCAGTTCGAGGAAACTACCGGCGGTGATGAGAATGTCTACGTCGACAATGGCAACCTAATCGTCAAGGCAACTCTTCAAGACTCAAAGTTGTTGCAAAAGAACAATGTCATCAACCTTCTCAAGGACGGCACCTGCACTTCCAAAGTTTGGTCCAACTGCGTTGCTGCCACCAATCTGACCGGAGGAAACAACACTATCATCCCTCCCGTCAGGTCTGGGCGCATCAATACTAAGAAGGGTGCTAACATCAAGTATGGTCGCATTGAAGTTACTGCAAAGCTCCCTGAAGGTGATTGGCTGTGGCCCGCTATCTGGATGCTTCCCAGGACAAGCAAGTATGGCCCTTGGCCTCGCTCTGGAGAGATCGACATTATTGAATCGCGTGGAAACAATTGGACATACAAACAGGGCGGAAATGACATTGTTTCCTCAGCTCTGCACTGGGGACCCAACCCTGCCAACGACGGTTGGTGGAAGACCAACAACAAGCGAAAAGCCCTGCACACAACCTACAGTGCCGGTTTTAACATGTTTGGTTTGGAGTGGTCTGAAAAATATCTCTTCACTTATGTCAACACCCGCCTTCTTCAAGTCACATACACGAACTTCAAAAAGCCTATGTACCAACGAGGAGGGTTCCCTGACGTAGACCAGAACGGCACCCGACTCGATGATCCCTGGGCTGCCGCAAACGATGTCAATGCGCCGTTTGACCAAGAGTTTTACCTCATTATCAACCTGGCTGTTGGCGGTACAAATGGTTGGTTTCAAGATGGCAAGTCGGGCAAGCCCTGGTACGATGCCTCACCCACAGCGAAGAATGACTTTTGGGATGCTAGGGACCAGTGGTATCCTACCTGGAAACAACCACAGGTTGAGGTCAGTCGTGTTGTCATGATGCAGCAATGCAACGGTAACGAAAACGTGGATCTCTAAGAAGGGGCGTCATAAGTGGCATGCCTTAGTTGATGACGGCATGCTGTGATATCCTGGATTTTATTTTTGTTACATATCGCTTATCGGCTTTCTAAGAAGGCCATAGCCCTTCAGATATGTTGATATTGTTTTATGATTTGATAGATAATTGTATGCCAAAATTCCCATTCATGTACATGCTCCATAACATCGACGTCTGATGGTTTGTC
The DNA here is from genome assembly GCF_000303195.2 of Fusarium pseudograminearum CS3096. Classification (NCBI taxonomy): domain Eukaryota; kingdom Fungi; phylum Ascomycota; class Sordariomycetes; order Hypocreales; family Nectriaceae; genus Fusarium; species Fusarium pseudograminearum. Next base: position 1,733,762 of record NC_031952.1, on the reverse strand, counting down.
TTGAGTTCAACGATGGCAAACTAATCTCCATATGTTGGTATTATTGACTAAATGCGGCCGATAGTCCTATCTTTTCTCTTCTAGTAATCTATGAGTGTCCAGGTCGTTGTGTTGAGTCATCCGCTAGTGGATCGCTGTTCGATATCATATCATTACCATGACTCGCACCTTACCAACGACAACAATATCAAAAATCCGATTCTCTCTGAGATCATCATTATACTCCAGTAGATTCAAGCCAGTGGCCATAGAGGTTGGCCGTGTTGAAGCTTTGATACTGTCCCTCCGGCCCGAGAGTAAAGAGCCACTGAGCTTTGGCCATGCTGATTAGCTCTGAGAACATGGAGGCATTATATTCTAGGCATACGAAGGCTGGTATTTGTCATGAATCGAGATTGAAACTCGCACCGGCTTTTGAGGACGCGATCTTCCTGTCAGTGGAGAGCGGAGGCGCCGAACTTTGAGGATTGTAGGGGCGCGCCACGTTCATAAGCGAATAGTATAGTCTAGTCTACTATCGTCGATTAGTCTTCTTAACTTCAATGACTGGAACTCCAGAAAGTTTGATCCGGGTTGAAGGCCATGCCATTTCCGGAGCAAAGACCGTTGTGACTTGCTCAACACTATAGCCAGTTTAAGGTACCAGGGGAAGATCTGCAGGATGACGACCAAAATAGGCGTGCTTCAACTCACCACTTGCAGATGGATGGTGGAAGATATGCAGTTTCAGGTACGGAAGATGCATGAAGCCCTACAGATCAACTAATTCTGCATCAAGGTTCAACGGTCGTCAACTGTAGGATCGAACTTTTGGTTTTGTTAGTTGTGATTATGTGAATGCTATACTAGACGTTTTACTTTGGTTTGAGGAGATGTAAACAAACAAACATCTTTGTTTCTTCGTGCTTGAGTGATGCAGACTCGCCACTCGCGTGTCGGCCCTGAGGCTTATGGCAAACGAGACGAGGTCAAAGGGTGTGATGTGAGCAGTCTATGATGGCAGAACCTTGATTCCGGACCAAAGGACTGGCCCACCCGGCGCGAATAGTGATGGAAAGTGTCCAAGAGACGATTCATGACAGCGCATCTGATGCCGGTTTGTATCTATATTTAGGTCTTTCGTGTGAGTAATGGGAATCATCACGAGACTGATGGCCCAAATCTCCAAACTATGGAGTCTGCTGGGTCATATATTACGTGTATCCAAAAGATCATCACGACATAAGACACAGGATATCCAGATCTTTGGAAAGTGTGGGTGCCAAGTGAGGTAAAAATACGAACACCCACTCGAGGATGACCGAAACGCATCGGCAGCCAAGTGAAAATGACGATAAATAGGTAGAGAATTTGTGTTTGCACCAATCTGTTGGGCGTGCAGGAGAAGCCATGGACCGACTGGGACGTCCAGGGACCCCCCTTGCCTTAGGCTATGCAAACACTCTCGGGACGGCGCGAAGCTAGAAGCCATTGAAGTCAAAGTTTGGTTACAGACTTTGGCATGACCATGTCAGGTACTGGGAAGGAATGCTGTAGGGTAATAAGTGGGTGGGAGGTTAAAGCGTGAGTATCAGTTTCGATCAGGAACTCGATAGTTGGTTGCGAAATGTCGTAAGAACAGATGACGAAAGTGAGGATATTCATTGCAGTGTTTGTTTCTGTCGGTATATCGACAATGTTGTATGGATGGATCTGGAGAAGGTAAAGCTATTCGGCGGTTCCTGCATCACGACATGAATGATCGCTCCTGCAGGTACAGGCTTTCGTTCGTTCCTGCATTTACCTGCATTTGTCAGACTCTAGCTTGTCCCATCGTGCTTTCCCTTTCCCGGAGATCAGCAATAAGCCGCACGCCACATGAAGCTGTCAATGGGACTAGAGGAGGGGCAGGTGCGATCCGCTTGCCCAATTTGTGTAGCAAGCATGAAATGATGGAATTTGATTGGCCCATGCTCAGGTTTCCTTAGTCTAGATCGTGACCATACTTTATCCGCACTCCAACTTCACCTCAACACCAACACCTCGCATGTACCAAATGTCGCATAGTGTACAGAGTACACGAAAACAAATAAAAAGCTGTCTGTTCGGATACTCAGAGTGTATGCACAAGTCTGCCATACGAACTAGCCATTTTGTAACCTCACAAGAATAGGTTAAACGGTGTTCTCACCATGCTGGTTTCTCACCTGTATCGTTTGGTAAGATAGAATGCCACTTGCAATGCTAGGAGCTTCCAGTCCTCGGTAATCTCACCTAAGAAAGGTAGTATTTGCCACCAGCTCGCAACATCGGCTTCAGCAGGATGAGGTACAGTTCTATCTCTTAGTCGTTTGTCAGGCTTGGCATCGACTGGCTCGAACGAACATCGAATGTGATTAGAACCGCCAAATCGATATCTACCAACAAGCTTTGAAGCCCACTTGGACCTGCCTCAGCTCCAGCCACATGGAGACACTCTCCTTTTTTGAAACCTTTTGCTTTGCGTCTGAACCAGGTAGTCGGCTAGAGTCGCTGCATTTACAGAAACACACCTGCAGGACTACCATGTTGTTGAAGGCTTCACCGGGGTCTTGCTATCTACTTTAGTTACTGCCACCCCTCTCGAGCATCCACTATGGCCACCCAGACCCAGGACTCTCCGGGACAATGGTGGTCTCGAGGCTTGGCTAACCTAGTTGTGACTGTCTATGTGGGTGTCTCTTTTCATCATATTCATTTGTGATTCGCTTCTGTCGCTTTGTCCGACCTCATTGCCTTGCTCCCCGTCCTCGGTGGCGTATTATCGCATACTACGCTTTTCTTGGGACACGAAAACTTTAATACACTGGCCTCCAGTTGAACATGAGGAGGAGCCCAATTTGTTTAATTGAGCGGTCGTTGCACTTTGAGGTTCGATTCTTGAATCTTTAATCTACACTCACTACCTTCACTCTCTTCATTCATTCTTTCATCCACCTAGTCACTCATTCGCTCACCCTGTGAAATCACCTGCCATTCATTCACCATATCATTCTTTTGAAATATTCATGGCCATCAACATTTGAGGCCTTTCGACCATTCCAATTAGATCACACATCCCAGGTCACTCCTTTGTTTCATATTAACTAGGACAAACTCCAATCGCCCTTTCATATCAATAGGACTTTCCAAGTCCGTATTGAGGCTTCATCGCAGCCATTTGTCGTCACAATGGGCATTGGTAGCTACTTCAAGGCGGAGATCCCGCCTCAAATCCCGGTAGGACCTCCTCCTAGGAGGCCTAGCCACCGGCCTTCTGTTTCTATCCATGCTCCCATAGAGGAGAAGGTTCCTCCAGCTGCTGTTGTCGAACTAAACCCAACAGCTGGGCCCAAATTCACTGCAGGCCCCCCTTCCATTGCGCCCTCAACCAGCAGCAATGGACTTCTTGATGATATCAAACACGAAGTCATGGTTAACTATCTGTACCAACAACAATGTTCTCAACTTTGGGTTGGTGACAGCTCTGGTGAGATCGAGGGTGTTCTTCTGCGCAAGTCACGCGGACAGTACATGGCTTGCCCACCTCAACTAGGGCAATCTCCATTTGCTATTGCCTGCACGGCACTCAACGTTCAAGTATGTCAAGATCTCAATGCCATCAATCAACTCATTACTAACTTGTTTCTTAGTGTGCCATGACTGTTAACTCTCGTGTTATCAAGACCTTTCTTCAGTGGTCGCCTGATGCGGTGGACGTGCCATTGATGAATGGTCTTCGCGTGCAGATCTTGCCCACTGTCAATGACCTACCCCGAGCTCGCAAGCATCAATTTGCAGCTTTCATTGCTTCTGATGGCCTTCTGGTTGTTTGGGACGATGACGCCTTGAACTTAATGGCCCGCGCCAAGATCATTGAATCAGAGCTCATGGAGCTTGTATGGAACTCGGGACAGGCGATGGACGAAGATGAGAAAGATTCGTCCACTGAGGTTGATTATGAAGTTGACGAGGAGAGTGGTGAGATCAAGCCTGAAACTCGGCCAATTCATCTCCAGAACGCCATTCTCGTTTCGCTCACACTTCTAATCGTTATGGCCTCCCTCGGTGCTGCCTGGAGACAGCTCGCTGTCGAGATTGCCATTGATGGTGACTACAAGCGCCTTGGTCTTGTTGCTCTCTTTCCCATCCAAGTCTTTTTCTCTCTCTTCTTTGCTCAAGTCATTGTTGGATGTTTGGCACAAATCTTTGGCCCCATCCGTCAACTGACCATCAACTCGAAATTCTACTCAGCCCGCCCGCCCAGAAGACTCCAGGGCGCTACATTACCTCACATCACCATTCAATGCCCTGTCTACAAAGAAGGTCTAAACGCAGTTATTCTCCCTACTGTCAAGTCTATCAAGCAAGCTATGTCAACCTATGAGCTTCAGGGTGGATCTGCCAATATGTTCATCAACGATGATGGCCTCCAACTTGTCAGCCCGGAGGAGCGTGATGCTCGTATTGAGTTCTACGCCGATAACAGCATTGGGTGGGTCGCACGACCCAAGCATGGTGAGGACGGCTTCGTACGAAAGGGCAAGTTCAAGAAGGCTTCAAACATGAACTTTGGCCTCATGATCTCCTGCAAGGTCGAGGAACGTCTCCAGCTCATTAAGCGACCAGCCGACTGGAGTCAAGCTGATGAAGCTCTTGCCTATGAGCAGGCTCTCAAGGATGTTCTCGAGGAGAATGGCCGTGCCTGGGCTGACGGAAACATTCGTGTCGGCGACTACATCCTCCTCATCGATTCTGATACACGAGTTCCCACTGACTGCCTCCTGGACTCCGTCTCTGAGATGGAGCAGTCACCTGAAGTTGGAATCATGCAATTCTCTTCTGGTGTTATGCAAGTTGTGCATACCTACTTCGAGAACGGCATTACCTTCTTTACGGACCTTATCTACACTGCCATTCGTTTCACTGTCTCCAACGGCGATGTTGCTCCATTTGTCGGCCACAACGCCATCCTTCGCTGGTCTGCTATCCAACAGGTCGCTTATCAGGATGAGGATGGATATGACAAATTCTGGTCCGAGAGTCACGTTTCCGAAGATTTTGATATGTCCCTCCGTCTACAGTGCAGTGGCTACATCATCCGTCTCGCTGCTTGGGCCGGCGATGGCTTCAAGGAGGGTGTGTCTTTGACCGTGTATGATGAGCTTGCTCGATGGGAAAAGTACGCTTTCGGATGCAATGAGTTGTTGTTCAACCCCATTCGCACATGGCTGTGGCGTGGTCCTTTTACTCCCTTGTTCCGTCGTTTCTGTTTCTCCAACATTCGTTTTACTTCCAAGATCACTGTTATTTCCTACATCGGTACCTACTATGCTATTGGCGCTGCATGGATCATGACTACTGCCAATTATTTCCTGATGGGCTGGTTCAACGGATACCTCGACAAGTACTACCTTGACTCCTGGCAGGTGTGGTTTTCTATCATTCTTGTCTTCAACGGCCTTGGCAACCTCGCACTTGCTGTTATGCGATACCGTTCTGGTGAGCGTAGCCTCGGATATGCCATCTACGAGAACTTCAAATGGACCCTGATGCTGGCTCTTTTCCTTGGAGGTCTTTCCCTCCATGTCAGCCAAGCTTTGCTGGCACATATGTTTGAGATTGACATGAGCTGGGGTTCCACTTCCAAGGAGGCCGAATTCTCCAACTTTTTTATCGAAGTTCCCAAGGTTTTGAAGAAGGTAAGCTTTCTCGTGTCGTGGAGTAGCTTTGAATGTTTACTAACATCTCTCAATAGTTCCGCGTCTCTATGACTCTGTCTTTGCTGGCTATCATCGGTCTCGTCATCATGGCTACTGCGGACTTTGTTCCTCATGACTGGCGCATTAATGATTTCGTTGCCATTCTACCCATGGCCACTGTAGCTGGAAGTCACCTTCTGTTGCCTTTGGCCCTTAACCCTGCCCTGATGACCTTCTCTTGGTAAATCTGGTTCCTGTACCATCCAAAAAGCATATCCGTTTGTTTCATTTGTGTTGTTTTTGCGTCGAGTTTCAATGATGGAAGCATAGAAACATATACTCCAGGTAGCATTCGTTTTAGTCATTATATTTCGAGGGATTTTACCCTGTTTCAATAGTCAATAAATCCATCCTACGGATATATCCATTTGACGTGCAGTATACTTTACATTGTGATGCTTGCGTGTTTGCTGCCGCGGTACTGGTCCAACATAGCCGTTGTTCGGACTATTAGAAGCAACACGCACACGAATGGTCCAGCATTCAGTATCTTATTTTACAGGATTTTGGCAAGGTGGAACACATTGTACTCAACAGTGAGGATTGGCTTTTTAAAGGGCATGACTTATGTTCGCGCAAGCCTTCTCGTGTCTGGTTTGGATTGAAACTTGTGGCCAAAACAGAAAACACGAGTCGTCAATGATCGACACGCACATCACAAAAGAACAAAAGATAAAGTCAGTCGAAGTTTGATTTGATTCAAAGTCGTCTATCCCAAGCAAGCCAACGCCTCTATGCCGTCCTATCAATTCTATCTAAGTGAGTACCATTCATTCTTCATAGCGTGATGCGACATCATTGATGCCTCGCAATAGAGTTCTCTTTCTGAAAGCAGTCGTCATATGCCGCTCAACATGAAATCTCGTTCATATCTGAAGATCTTCCGAAACAAGACGCACACGAAAATAAAAATAAAAATGCAAAACTTTTCTTAGTTGTCCTCATCATCAGTGTCGGGAGGGTGGGGAGTTCCCTTGGGGCTGTTGAGCCACTCGATGTGGCGAAGCCGGCGACGGACCTCACGCTCCTTGACCTCCTTCTTGGTCATCTTCTTCTTCTTTCTGGCGCGGAACTTCATATCAGAGTTGTCCTCGATCCCACTGTTGACTGCGCTGCTCACGACGGAGCTGGCAGCAGTGCTGTTGACGCCGCTGCTGGGACGGCTGTCCTCGAAGCGGTCGAGGCTGATAGCAGCGTTACCCTTCAGGGCAACACGGCCATCGTTAACGTGCCACTGCTCGGAGCAAAGGGCACCGACAAACTCCTCGTTGTGAGAAATCAGGATGACACCACCCTTGAAGTCACGGATAGCGACAGCAAGACCACCGAGAGAGTCTCGGTCCAAGAAGTTAGTAGGCTCGTCAAGCACGAGAAGATGGGGGTTGTTCCACATAGCTCCGGCAATGACGACCTTGACCTTCTGTCCACCGGAAAGAGAGCCGATCTCGTTGTGGTTGGCGATTTCAGGATCAAGACCAAGATCCTCAAAGTGCTTGGAGATAACCTTGGGCTGGAGCTCACGGTAACCAAGACCCTCTCGGGAAGCCTCGTGATCGTCAAACTCCTGGACGAGCTTGTCGAAACCAAGCTCGGAAAGAGTCTCACGAGAGATCATAGTGTTGTTCTTAGGCAGCAGGCCTCGCCACTTACTATTAATGGGTTAATAAAACATTTTGTTTCAACACGGCAAGGGGACTTACACTTCGTATTGGAAGGTCTTCTTGTACTTCTGACGACCAACCAGGGACTCGACTTGACGAGCGGACTTTCCATCCTTCAAGTCAACCCACTTGTCCATCTGGGCGCGGTCGGCCTCTGACAAGGCACGAGTCTGCTTCATGTGAACCTCTCGGTCGTCACCGTGCTGGTAACGCCACTGGAGGTACTGGTTAGGGGTCTTCTCCAAGTGCATCTCAACGTGCTCCAGAGCGTGCTGCTTGATGTAACCAATACGCAAGTTGGGGTGCTTCTCAACTTTTCCAGTGCTGGGAATGGTTTCGCCAGTAAGGAGCTTGATAAGTGTCGATTTTCCGGCACCATTGGGGCCAATAATGGCAACACGAGATGACAGAGTCAACTGGCAAGAGACGTCTGACAGAGAGGGCTTTGGTGCGTTGGGGTAGGCGTATGAAACGTTTGACATGCGGATAATAGCACGAGTCTGAGACTTAACACCGGTCAAGATACCGGGAGGGGGGAACTTGAACTGGACAGTGGAGGCGGAAAGAGTGTAGTAACTCTTGGCCTCGGGCTTGATCTGGACAAAGTTGGCCAGGTTACCCTTGTAGCAGGCCAGCTTCTTGTTGGGCTCGTAATGGTAGATGTCAGTGGTGACATTGTCCAAGAAGCCAGAGTCGTGAGAAACAATAAGACTGGTGATGTCGGGGTGAGACTTGAGGTAGTTCTCGAGCCATGCAATGTTGGCAACGTCAAGATGGTTAGTAGGTTCGTCAAGAAGAAGGACATCAGCGCGCTGCAGCATAGCACGGGCCAAAGCCAACTTCATCTTCCAACCTCCAGACAGAGATCCAACTCTCTCAGACTGTCGACCCTCAGGGCCAGCAGTGAAACCGAACTCGGCCAAAACCTCAGAGATACGCTCAAGACCTTGTGTGGCAATCTCGGGGTCCTTGGCAACGAACTCGAGAATGCTGATATCAGCATCCTCGCCCTGGTTGTGCTCGACATAACAAGTGCGGAGAACGTCCTGAGGAGGGAAGCCCTCAAGCTTGCCGTTCGCGATACTTCGCATGAGAGTCGACTTTCCAGCACCGTTTCGGCCGCAAAGACCGTAGCGGTGACCCTTGAGAAGTCGCAAGTTGGTGTGCGACAGGAGAAGCATACCACCGTAGGCGAGAGAGAAGTCGGCGTTGACAATCTCAACCTCGCCATCGTCCTCCTTCTCGGGAACACCGTACTTGCGCTCATCCTCCTCGACGTAGTACTTCTGGACGGCATCGGCAACCTTTTGGGGGGCCTCAGCATCCTTCAGGAAGGTCTTGATGTAAGGAGCAATTCGTCCAGAGATACGGTTGACGTAGCGGTAGTTGACATCGATAGCAACCATGTCGGAGATGTAGGGACGAGCCTGCTTGAAGAGCTCTTGCTGGCTAGCAAGGCCGCCGTTGGCCTTGATCTGCTCGTCAAGAACCTTGGCGACATCTTCGCCGGATGTGCGGGCAACAACATCCTTATCGTCACCCATAGCCTTCTCCATAGTGGCGAGGGCGCGCTCAGCAATCTCACGGACCTCAGGAAGAGAGGCTCGGTCGCAAACGCTCTTGACACCGGGAATCAGCTTGGGCAAGAAAGTTCGGGCCTCGATAGGGTCGTGGACCAGCTTGGTCAAGTTCTCGACAATGACAACGGTCTGTCGCAGAACCTCCTGGGCAGTAGTAGGACTGTTGAGAGATCGCTCCAGGAAAGGTGTCAGAAGAGCCAGCACGGGCGATGTGACAATGGCGACAAAGGTAGTCTGAGACAGGGCGTGGATAGCCTTCTGAAGAGTCTGGGAAGAGGGGTGCTGCATGGTGTCGACGAGCAGAGGAATACGGGGGGCGACATCATCGTTGGAGAGAAGAGTCGTGAGCGAGTTCATAGTCGCAACAGCCTGCTTCTCAACCTCGGACTTCAAGTCGTGCATGCCACCCTCAACGATAGGGATCAGGCCTGCGAGCTTGGCACCCAAAGACTCGCGGAGAAGATCCTTCTCGATAGCCTCCTCCTTGGTGCCTCCAAGAGAGACCTTGGCCTTATCGGCCATCTTCTGCAGCAGCTTGTAGGCGCCGACAGTTCCCTGCCATTTTCCGGTCTTCTTGGAAAGGTACTCGACCAGGGCAGGAAGGAGACCAGTAATGAGGGCCTCTGGGCTCAGGATACCAAAAGTGGCATCGAGGCCATATTGGGCAGCATCGCGAACGACAGCACCCTTATCGGAGAGAGCGTCGAGGGCAACGCCGACGAGGTTGCTATCCTGGAGAAGGAGAACGACCTCGCTGATAGGCTGGCGAGGGAGGAAGCGCTCCAAAACAGCACCAAGGAGGTTCTGACCGGACTCGCGGCGAAGACCAGACTTCTTATCAGCGGCAGCCTTCTTGATCTCAGTGATGACACCGTAGTCGTTCAAGCCAGCGACGCCAACGGAAGAGAGGAGAATCTCGCAGAGGCCATAGCAAGCATCGATCGACGAGGCCGAGGTCTTTGCAGTGAAGATTGTGTTGAGGAGGTCGTTGATGGTTTCTTGGGATGGCGGGGGCGGGGCGTCGCCGGACGGCGGCGTAACAGGATGAGGCATCGTATCGAGGTTTCTTTGTTGTATCGCCTTGTGCAAACAAACAAATCGATCAATACGACAGATGTAAAAAGAGCCTCAGTCGGTATTAGGTGTTGTTCCTGTCGAGGACAACAGTAAAAAAGAATGAAAAACCAACAAGAACCAACGATGCCCTTGAGGGAAAAAAAGGATAGCGAGCGTGGAAAAAGCGCTGCTTACGATGTCAGGTAGAACAGGGACTACTTTAGTTTCAAAGGTTGGGCGCACTAAATTTTGAAATTTTTCTTATCAATGCGTTATCGCCTGCACGGATCGGGCACTCCGCCTTTCCCTTATTTCCACGTGCATCTGGGGACTCTTTAAGTGGACTTTGGAAAGTGTATCACCAACCAGGAAGAACCTAAAAAATGAGATTTCCTAGTCGGTATCAGTAAGGTTGTGGCGGTCACTCTATTTGTGGAAAAGATGTGCAATGCAAGAAGAGAATCTAAAAGTTAGGTAGCTAACTTGTACTGTACTATGAAGAAATCTGGATAGAATCGTAGATGTACACCAGAGCCGACCGAGGCTGTTCATCCCACTCATTGCCCAACGCCTTGTCTTTGCTGGCTGTGCCGGCTTTTCCAGAATTTTTACTAAAAAAAGAGAATACATAAATGCGGTCAAGTAGTTAAACGTGAATAGGGTATAATAAAGAGAAGAAAGAAACAGGCATCATCATATCATCCTCACCGCCCCCAGATGATGAGTACTTCCCAGTAGTTGCGCCAACCAAAAGTATAATACAAGCGCAGCGCAACGTAATGCAAGGAGAAATCCCTATATTAAGCACCACAATTAATGGGGAGTATCATTTCTCAACGAGACGGGACCTTGGAAGCCAGATGACCCAGGGTTGACATCGTGCATTTCCAATCCCTGGGAACTTGATCTTGGCCGCTTGTCCCTTCGGACACCCAAGCGCTGGTCCCCTTCGTGGTAGTGGGCCTTGAATTGGTAATACGTGGGTTGTCGTGGACGGCAAAGAACAACAATAAAGTTCTTGAAAACGCTGGCTTGAGAAAATGCCCGGAAGCGCTCCTTCTTGGCAAACTTGTGCGAGTTCATGTACTCTCTTGTTGTTTCGCCTCGTGCCATGAGGAAGATATGATAACCCATCAATGCAGCGGGATAGAGAAAGGTGATGAAACCAAGGAAGACGAGGGCGAAAGGAACTCTGAAATGATCGACGGCTTGGCCAAAGGAAATGCCTTGCCGGTTTCTGTAGAGGAGAATCTGTGTAAGAGAGGTGGCAATTAAATATGCTGCGAGAATAGTCGCAGATGTAACAAAGGTAAAGAAATATCGGTAGTTGCGTTTTCCGACACAGTTATTGAGCCACACGCAGTGATGATCGTGGGTCTCTATGCAGTTGTCGCATAGGCGACAATGATGAGCACGCGGTGGCCGCCAGATGTTGCACGTCCTACAGTGCTTAACTGGAACTTCCATAGCGGCAGTGGTTGATTCGGCGGATTTTATCAGCGCCCAATCTGTGGTAGGGGGACTTAGTTGGAGGGGGTCGTCATCGTCATCTACAGGTGGAAATTGATGTAGGTTTCGGGGTAGAATCTGAGCGGCGTTAGCATACAGGTGAGCTCTGCCATGGAAAGGAAACGGGACTTACACCAGGGTCGGTTACTGAGGCATGAATGAAAGATGAGAAACAGATGTAGGCAAGGTATGCAAACACGATGGGTATCGCAGGTGACACATTGTTCCATAACCATGGCGCCTCAAAGCCAAAGAATAGAGCACAAGGCACAACAACGAAGATGCCTGTCGCAATGTTGATAGGCCTTCCTCGTGTGTTTTGCCAGCGACCACCTAAGCAGAATACTGTATTACCATCGAAATACTGATGGACACGACCAAGATCGGACTTCTGGCTTGGCTTGTACGGAACACGCGGGTGCTGCTGCTCATTATGAGAGTCAACAGGCCTGAACTGGGGCGATGAAGCAGCCGAAGATAGTTTCTCGGCTCCTTCAGTGCTCCGGTTCTGACTTAGCTGCCCGTCGTTGCTTCGGCCAGGCATAAGGAAACTTGAGCGGAATGACCTTGGAGTCTTTATGGGGCTTGGTAGGTTGGAAAGGTCTTTATAACTTTTGTCCACAATGATGCTGTGTTGAAAGTGGCCGGCATCCGAAGACATGCCTTGAAGGGGGCGAACACTGTCTGTTAAACTTCCCGCTGGATAATGGCCATGGCTTGGGCTTGTATTCGCCGTTATTCTGTCCAAAGTTTCTTGCTCGGTCATTTCGGTACCCCGGGATGGCGGCGGTCGCATGTTCTCCTCGTTGCTCATTTGTCGTTGCAACTGCGCAATCGGGTTCGATATGATACTCTGCCGCATTTGACTACTACTGGCCTCGCCATGCTCTTCGGACCTAGGTGACGTCGGAGATGTTGGAGATGTCGGGGATGAAGGTGATGCAGCAGACATCTGGCTCATTGTCGATGGTCGATGTGATCCTCCTCTTTGCGCTTGTAATTTTTGCGAACTCATAGGGCGGAAGAAGGCATGCGATTGTAATGAGGGCACATGGCTTCTGCTTGACAAACTCGGTGGCTGACTGGTCGAACCGGCCGTCGAACTCTCAACACTCCCTCTCTTGGCCTGAACACCAGCAAGATATGTCTTATTCCGCAACGACTGGCTCTGCCACGGGCCTCTCGAAGAAGAAGCTCCAGTTCGTGCAGTATCAGGTCGCGAGCCCATATCCGTACTTTGTGGAATGCTCAATCTATTATTTTGCACATCCGATCTATCACCATCTTCGCTCGCGATATCCGTCATTCGGGAAGAGACAATACTCAGTGGCCTCTGCGCGTCTGACCGGGAAACATCTGGTGCCAGAAAGCCATCATCGTCGGGTTTTGAGGCCATGGCGGTGCTTTAGTAATTGTGCCGTCCGTGTAGTGCTCGTGCGCTGCGAGATGACTTGGCTGCGGTTCGTTCGGAATTAAAGAAGTGGTTGCGCGTTGGCCACGTTTTCGCTATGTCATTCAATGTCGTCCTCCAAAGATCGTCCTTTACCAATGAATGATGTCAAAAGACTCGTATATCGAAAAGTAAAGTCGGCACGGTCGGCAGTTGTTCGCGTTACGCAGTACTGTACAAATGAACCAAAGGGAGGGACAGGGGTCAGGAGGCGGATTGAAGTCCCAAGAAGATAGGAATTAGAAGAAATGGTCGCAACAAGGTGAGAAATAAGATAGGTAGGGAGCGCAGAAGTCGAGACTTAACCCGGTTTAGAGAACGTAAAAGCGGCCAGAAAAGAAAGGAAAACGTGATGAATGAGAGGAGGTGGTGTACAGAGGATGCTTGTTCCTTTTTTCCTACTTCCGACTTGGGCTTGGGCTTGGACTTGGACTTGGGTCTTGGTTTCTTTTTCCAAGCCCGGACAGCCTCAGAAACCTTGGTCAGGAATCGTCAGGTAATTGGACGTTCCCGCTGCGCACACTATATTACGGTACAAATAGGACCAGTTCCTGGGCAGTTCTCGGGCCCCAGTAAGGGGCCAGGGGCTGACCTGTCTTCAGGTCACTGAAGCCCCTGCTAGCGGCCCTGATGCAGGGATGGGCTGGACTGGTCTGGAGTGTGATAAGTCAATGCGATAACTGATCACGGAATCCAGAGGTTGCTTATGGCTGAAAGCATTGTAATTGCTCTCGTCAGGAATTTCATATGCACAAATTACATCCGCAGACGTCAGTCAATCTACCTAGAGAGGCACAAGCGTGATAGCCTTCTGCAGCAACCCGTCTCGTCAACGTCTCACATCCAATCCCAGAATAACGTCGGTTACGAGAATAGGAAAGAGTTTGATTTTGGTTGCATTCCTTGGTCGACTAACTTTATTAGTCTTGGCTTTCAGAGGTCCGAATGATCAGCGTCGCATCACAATGAACGAATAGTTTGCTCTAGCCAGGGACAAGCAGACGGGATGTTCCAGCTTACGGCCTGGAGTCTCAGGCATACATCCAGAGGTTCTGGGCTGAGGACTGACCCAAGACTCCAGACGTCATCCATCGTTGCTCTAGCTGATATATCACGTGATCGATGATGCTCCCCGGGATTGGCCAATGATCATGCTCACAGTCATCGTAGCGACTGCCTCCGAAATCATACGAGAACTTCAAAGCTTTACCACCAAAGCCCCGACGTAGAAACCCATTCTCCAACTCCCCACAGCCGCAAAAGCTCGTCGTCACAATGGCCTCTCGCATCGTCTCTCGCCGTTTCCTCTCCACCACTGCTCGCCGTTTCCAGGAGCACCAGAAGTCTGAGCTCAAGAAGGAGTCCCAACGCAACCCCGAGATTCTGGTGCGTCATAATGCCTCGGCTTGGCCCTCGACCTGCGCCAGGTCGACAACATAATCAATGACAGCCAGGAACTATCATTGCTAACGTATATGGATGAATTGTAGATTCTCGGTGGTGTTATGGTTGCTGCTCTTGGCGGTGCTGGTTACTACTTTGGTATGGAAATCCACCAAGGTTTCTGTAGGACGAAGCAATTGCTGACATATTGAACTTCAGGCCGATCGCCCACTGGTTCTACCTCCGAGTCTCCCGTTGCCATCGCTACTCACCCCTGGGAGAGTGGCAGCTCTGGCAAGTACCAGTACCACCCCGGTGGTGACCTCAGCCAGGCCCCCAAGGACGCTCCTAGCGCCCTCAACGTTGTCGTTGTTCCCAACGTCACCCTTCCTTCCGAGCTTCACGACAAGTACAACAAGTGGGGTAAGGACGGATACCCTTAAATCGACATTATTGAACGTAGTTAAAGCTGGTTACATGTGTAAGCACATGTTGTAGGGAATGGGCGGGGAGGGTTCTGGGTTGGATCAGTCAGTTCTCGCGCCCTGTGTAGAAAGAAGGACAGAGTGGGCTCAAGTTTAGCAACCACCCATAGTTCACTTATGACGCTTCGCGATTTTTACTTGCTTTGTGTCCAACTATAATATGTCTTTATTGGTCTAAATGTTGCTCTCCTGTGCTTCCGCGTCGTTCCCATGTCTTGTTCGGATGAGCGGCTAGTTTAGCCAAGGTGCAAACTGCCTAACAGACGATTCTCCGCGAGTTGCGCCTTGAATGGTGGAGTGTCACAGTGGCATCCAGCTCAATATGCTACGGAAGATCTGATATAGACCTACGTCTTTCTGAAATCTGGAGCCAGGTGATGGTTTCACATTTTACGCAATAACCAAGGTAGCACATGGGGTTCATATTTATATATTGTAGCGCCAGATTTTGAAACTCGAAGTTCAATCTACAATCAACTAATCATCACTGTTCATTCATGCTTACGACCCGAGATATATCCCGAGGAAGTCTTGGTTCTCGTTGCTGCCTGGTATCTCAATAACCCAACACAACACAACGCACCCAGCTTTCCATATCATATCCTAAACTCCTGCCTTCACTGTTCATGAGAACTCTCCTCATCCAACGCCAACAACCTATACAGCCAATGCGTCAATCTCCTCAGCGGTGAAGCCAAGCAAGAACAATAGATCCAGTAGACTCTCTCCGTTCAGGCGAGCGTTGGCCTCCATCTGCACTCGTGGCTTTGCATTCCACGCGACACCCAGACCTGCCTTATCCAGCATCAGCAAGTCGTTGGCACCATCGCCGACGGCAATGACCTGAGTCATATCAATTCCCTCCTTGCTGGCTATTTCGACAAGAAGATCTCTCTTGCATTCCTTGTCAACGATGACACCTTCGACCTCGCCTGTGAACTTGCCGTCTTCAATAACGGCGTGGTTTGCATGGGCATAGTCAATGCCCAATTGCCCAGCCAGCCATCCTGTCAGTGGCTGGAAGCCGCCGGAAAGGACTGCCGTCTTGATACCCAGTCGCTTCAGAGCTCTGATCAGCTCTGGCACGCCCTTGGTGACGTCCAAGACCGGTCGAAGATCCTCGAAGAGTGTAGAAGAAAGACCCTTGAGGAGAGCGACTCGTTCGCGGAAAGAAGCCTCGAACTCCAGCTCGCCCATCATCGCACGATGTGTGATTTCGGCAACCCGGGCAGCCAGGTCTGGGGGATCCTTGACATGATCAGCCAAAAGGTCAATTACTTCCTGAGTAATGAGAGTGCTGTCCATGTCAAAGACCACCAGTCGAGGGTGGCGCCTCCAAACACTATCTCTCTGGAGGACAACGTCCACATTCCATTCCTGCTCAAAGCGATAGATCATCTCGTGCTTTCTCAGATCATCCAAGCTGAGATAGTCAGGGGATGGTGTGGGTGAGAGTGTTAGTTCCACAATGCGCGGTTGTTCCTGGTTGTCCAAGCACCTGTGAGAGGAGTGAGGCTCCTCGGCGTCGTGAGGTAGAGGGAACGACGACATGAGGTGAAGGAACGAGGTGATGCAAAGCGGCGAAATGTATGAGCCATAAATATGGTCCAGCTGCTCAGACTCCTGGGTAGGCGGCTCAAGAGGGTACTCATTTGGATCGGTCGTAGGGGCCAAGTTGGCGGGTAGGGACTCATTACTGTCTGCAAATGTGGTCTTGACAGGCGATCGAGAGCCCTGCTCTTCGCCTCTTGGCTTGTAAAAGAGAGTTGCAATGAGACGATCCGATTTCTCGCCAGCACGAGGGGCACAGTTAGGGTGAGAGTACGAGTGGCTCAATCCGCTGTCAACCACAGTCGGTGGGTTTTCCTCGGAAGGGATGCCATTAAATGGGAGGATCGGCCTCGTTTGAGGAACGGGTGAGTTACTTGTATCCTCTATAACCGTGTCAATGCCGTGGAACAACTGGTCCTGGCGGTTTGACTCGGGTCGAGGAGGTCGGTATTCTTGGTGATCACTAAGGTATGAGCTGCTCCTCATAGAGCTCAGTTGTGGTCGTGCGACATTCTGTTTGGCAGGGCTTGGTTGGTCTGCCATTGTATCGTGCGCGCGGGGTGAGATTTGCTACGTCTGACAATGAAATGGCGTAAGGCAGGCAGTGAAAATAAGCCGAGATACGACCTAAAAGATCAAAAAATGAAGACTAGAAATACTTAAGAGTATGCGACGATGCAGATAGGCAGGTAAACAATAATACGCGACCGCCGACGGTACGGTACAGTAACGAACTCAAAGATTTGAGTCAATCTTCAAAAGGTTGGTTGGTTTAGGTGAGCGTTTGTTGCTGGTCATGCCTCGACTCGTCCTTCGCCAGGGCACTCTTCTCCGTCTTCTGCCCCGCCAATGGATGGCTCGTGCGACCTTGGGTCGGCTTCAGCGGCTCCTGTCAGGCTGCTATAGGGTATGATTGGCGCGAATATGCCCACAAAGACATGGACGCTTTGATTGAATATGAGATATAGAATATTGATCACGTGGGTTTTTGACTTGTGAGAGACGGTGACAGAGACATTACCGCATAATGTCGTCGCAATAGCCTATCTAAGTGAGTTCTCCGGATTAAAGTTACCTCTACAAGCATTGTGGCATGTGCTGACAAAGTACAAGATGCCAATGAGATACGTGTCATATCATCCTGCAGATATTGACCTTCACATGTATTGTGCAGGTCAGGTCATCGGGAAGAGCGAAATTGTGACGGCTTCGTTCATCAATGCGAACGACGGTGAATATAAAGCACTGCAACACTGAGATGGCAATGACGCAAGTAAACAAGCTGGTAATATGACGTAGACATCGCTAAGTCCAACTTTAGGGTCAGGGGCCTGTCTGCTAAGTCAGCATTCGAGATTTCTAAACACATGCCAACTCAATTAGTGAGCATGTGAACGGACAGCGGCCTAATGTTTATCCTCAGTTACGAAACGGTCCGTCTCGGAGAAGAGAAGGGGAAAAAATTGCTTAGACTGGACGGCAAGGGAAAAGGCAACGGCAGTCGCCCGGTCCCTCGGTGCCGACGTTCCGACAGCACGCAATATAGACCGATTGCCGCATCAGTAGTCTGGTATTGTAATTGCGTCTTGTTCAAGGCTTGCAAGACGACAACGATTTTCATAACCGGAACTCCGATTTTGTTATTACGCTCTACAATACTGCACATTCAAATAATGGTGTATAGCTGGTAGTCCCGTAGTTGAGCATCGAAACACAACAACGATATCATCTTCGATCTGGGGATGTGACAACACGATGGCTATTTATTGCGAAAAAAAGATACAAAGGGACATAACCACATCTATAAGCTGTTGGCAATCCGGATATACGATTGCGAAATACCAGCCAAAATGGCATGATCGCGGGGAAACTGTCCTCGTGCGCATTATGCAACAGACCCGTCTCAGCTAACATGGGATTTGATACTCAATCACTCGCCATGGCTACCCCATCCATATTCGGATCTAGATTTCATCCAACTTGGTCTCTGAGAAGAGCCGTAATCCATGTATGACCTGTCGGCTGCCATTTATAAGCTGTGTTCGCGGTGAAGACATCGATCTCCGGGGTTGCCGCTGTAGTCCCACCAATTTCGAGACCTAAAACCACTTTGCTACCTGATGGAGCTCCGGCTCGGCGGCTGTATCAAAAATATGTCGTTACTGGAGGTGAGGCAAACAAGACCTAGGGCCTAGCCTCCATTTCAAGGGCTTTGATGGGTGGGCCAATCAAAGTTTGTCCAGAGCGTGGCGCCCTCCATCGCGAAAGGCATAGCGTCGATGTCGTGATCAGTCTCAGTTGCAACTTAGAGACGATAGTCCTCCTGGCGGCGATTGCGCAATTGCAACTCCCCATCTTTTTCCATGTCCTGGGCTCATTACAGGAAGCAGATGCTCGGGTTCGGACGATGTCCTTGCTAATTACTAAGGACGCATAAGGTTGGGGCCCTGCGGGCGGTCGCCCGGACATAGCATATAGGCCGTACTACACAACTCCCTCCTTCTTAAGAATTTGACTGTCCTCGCTCGTTCATTGTCGTGTTCGTCATCTTGTTGTCTTGACTCTTCCAGTGCTTTGAAATCCTGTTCCATATTCAAGTTAGCAGAATACCTGCGTCATCAACTATACCTTATACCTGGCCTTCTTACCTTTGGCTCTTTATTAGACATAACTGGGATACGCCCTCCGCCTGTCCTAACTTTCAACAAGTCCACACATTAACAAACAACGCTTCGAATCATCTTCCACGCGTTTTCAAAATGCCTGCCTTCATCTCCGAATCCTCCTCGCAGGTGTCCCTCCCCGACATGAAGCTTGAATGCGAGTCAGGCTATGTCTCTGGACAAAACTCAGAATACTCTTCACCATCATCATCAACTACTCTTCCTCGAGTCACTCTCACAAAGCCCCATGTCGACCACCTCAACAACATGCTTGAGGACATGCACCCCATGGACATTCTCCGATTCTGCAAGGTCATGTTCCCCAACCTGTACCAATCGACTGCTTTTGGCTTGACTGGTCTCGCCACCATGGACATGCTCTCCAAGATTCAAAAGGAGCACCCCAACACTCCCACTGTCGACCTCATCTTCTTGGATACCTTGTACCACTTCAAGGAGACACACGACCTCGTCGACCGAGTCAAGGCCCGGTACCCCAACGTGCCCGTTCACATTTACAAACCTGACGGTGTCAACAATGCCGAAGAATTCGAGGACATGTACGGCAAGGAGATGTGGAACACCGCCAGTGAGATGTATGACTGGATCGTCAAGGTTGAGCCCCTTCAGCGAGCGTACGATGAGCTCAAGGTTGCTGCTGTCCTCAACGGTCGCCGACGGTCTCAGGGTGCCGCCCGCGGCTCCATCCCCATCATCGAGATTGATGATGAGCGTGGTGTTGTCAAGATCAACCCCTTGGCCACTTGGTCTTTCAAGCAGGTTGATGCATACATCAAGGAGAACAACGTCCCCTACAACGCTCTCCTCGATCAAGGCTACAAGTCTGTCGGTGACTGGCACTCCACCGTCCCTGTCAAGGAGGGCGAAGATGAGCGAGCCGGCCGATGGAAGGGCCAGGACAAGACCGAGTGTGGTATTCACAATAAGCAATCTCGCTACTCCGAGTTTGTTGCCATGATGGAACGCAAGCAACAAGAGGAAAAGCTCGCTGCTGCTCTTGAGAAAGTGGCCCTACCCACAGTCTAATTGCACTCGCAACCAGACAAAAACTTATCTCTGATGACTTAATGATTGAAGCATTATGCAAGGCGTTTTAAAGGAATAAACTGGTCCAGCAGCCAATAACGCTGGACCTAAAGGGAATGGGGATATTGAAAATCATCGAATGGCGTTTGGTAAAAATATGAGAAGCCTGTTGCGACGGAGGAATAAATAGCAAGTACACAATTGATGTGATAGAATCTGCGGCAGGTAGCAGACGAAACAATAAACAAAAGAATCAATCAATCATAGGACTGATCGTCTTTCAGCGTGAGATCGTTGGTATGAGATGTGAGAATGAAGTTGATTGAGTGTAGGTAATCAAGATCACGAGGTACAAGCCGCCGCCGACGAACTACCCCGCGTCGATAGTTCGGTTTTAATGCTAACAAGTTGTCTCCTCCCCACTACTGATATCTGATACCGCCTTAGCGAAGCCCTGCCACTTACCCTTTGCTGCTCATCGTGACCTATCTCAGCCTCGCGTGTAAACTAAAAATAAAAAAGTCTTGCCTCACACTTACCATGCAAGAACTCGCCTCTTGTCCCCCGGCCTTTGTCGAGAGGAAGAAAAAGATTCTCGACCAACTCGCAATTCCTGATACCGAGTACACAGATGCTTCGCCAAAAGGCTCTGTAGACGAGGGGATCCGTGATCTTATTGATGAAATCAATCAGCAGTCAGGATTCGTCACTACTAGCAGCTGTGCAGGGCGTGTTAGTGTATTCCTCGAGGGACGAAGAGTTGCTGAGGCCGAAGGCGAGGATGAGCGAGTAGCGGGAGTTGGTGGAAAGGGTGCTGGAGGAGCCTGGTTGTTTGTTTCTCACGATCCCATACCTGATAAAGATGATGGAGTCACGGACTGGAGCAGCCAGTTTGGTCTTGAAAATTCTACTGCGGCTCAAAATGCAGCTCCAACGGTCAAAGAGAGAAGACTTGTCCATTTCAAGTTTGAAGCAATGGTAAGCTGGAACCGTGCTTCTCTGTACAAAACGAGAGGCAATGTTAGAATACAAGTACATGTTAAGCTGAGATATTGCGTAGATCCTCCACGTTCTCACAGCATCTCCTGAGCATGCTCAAATACTTCTACGATGCGGGTTGCAGGCAGGCTTCCGAGAATCGGGAGCTCTTAACATTGTCCCCAGCGGCAAAGATGCTACTACTCCCATGGTTGCTATACGGACAATGGGCCTCGCCTTCGAGTCACTCATCGGACAGCAGGTTGACGGCCATCGACAACGGATAGTCTCCCCTGAATACCTTCAGACACTTGTGGATATTGCAAACGAGCGCTTTGACGAGAACAAGAAGCGTATCGAGCGTTTCCAGAACGCCTTCCGGGATGCCGTTTCTGCACCAGCGCCGCGTCGAAACCCAGAGGGACAAGAGTGGGAAGATGCCGCGGCGAGACGGGAAAGGAAACGTGCGGAGGGCCTGCGGAAGAAAGCTGAGCTGAAAGCCAAGCAAGAAGCAAACACAAATGATGGAAATGAGCTCAGTGACAGAGAAGGGGAAGAACAGGCGGGCCTGCTCTTTTGAGGTATAGGTTGCTGTACACTTTGATTCCTCGACATAGCTTTTTTCGCTCCCAATACCGTAATGTACACGTACGTTCCTGTCTGGGCATGCCAGGACCCATCCTCTCTATATCTCTATAGAATCGTTCACAATTCTCATTACAAGTTCCCATAAGCGTTCTACGAGACAACCTTCTCAACCCAGCTCTTCTCTAGCTTCTTGACCTCAGCCTTGAAGTTTTCCACTTCTTGCCAGCAGTCGAGCGGCCGTCTGTCGTGCTCTCGCAGACATCGGATAACCTCGTTGCGTGCACCTTCGACACCCTCGGGAAGATCACGCACTTGCTTGCGTGCCTCGAGCTTTTGACGCATCGCCTCAATTTCCTTGCTAACGGTGTACTGACTTGTGCTGTTGTCGTCCTTGAGGTCGGCGTTGGAGAGCTTTTCGTGTGCGATCTTGAGCGCTTCGGACTCTTTCTTCTGGAGATTTTTGAGCTCCTCGGCCACACGGGCCTGGATTTGGAGCTCGATTATCTTGGATCGAGAGGCATCAGTCTGTCGGGGAAGAAAGCAGCTCGGTTAGCTTCATTGTAGTCTTGCGTAGCTTGACAGTGTAATTTCGTTGGAAAAGAATGTACCTCATTGCTAGACTGTAGTGAATCTACGAGATCTTGTGAGATGCCGTTGGGCGCTGAGCTGTTTATTGGCAAGCTGTCAGTTACTGATTGAGATCAATCAAAGTGGTTTGCGAATCAGGAACAACATACGCCTTCCACACATGTGAGGAGATTGGTTTCGACTCGCTGGAACCCATTGTGTCGACCTCAATGGCTGTGCAACAATGTTCAATACCCAGCTCGTGATAGCCTTCCTGGAAATTTCCGGCGTTGATCGGGAGCATCACGGAACGACCATAGTTCTGCCTCAGGTTGCAAGACTTGCTGTGACGAAATCTGTGGCGCAGGGTATGGCGCAGTCTGCGGCGCACCACCGTTCAGTACTACCAAGCTCTCACACGGGAGCGATTATTCTATGCTGCCAATTTGACACAGATCAATTAATATTACGTCCGTGCTGGCGTGATCGCGACTCAGGAAAAGCGTGGCATAATCAGCGATCTTATTCATATTTCTTAAGAATCTAGCCAACAAACCATGCTCGCTCAGATCCGAATCGGCCCTGGAGCAATAAAAGGTGATCTATCCGAACTCTAAGAACAGACGAACACCTCGGGCCAACATCCGCTGTCATCGAGGACGGTCCGTTATTGTGGACTCGTCATGAGATGCATGATGGAACTGGATGGAATGGAAGGATTAAAAGTAAGCATCAGATTCAGGGCAATCGCCTGAACAAGATATAAGATTTCCCTTTCTAGAATCGAGATTTTGCCCGTCTGTGGGTCGCATCTAGCTTCCCAGGGCAATGGAACCGAGCCTTCAAGCACCGAATCATTCTACCTGTGACGCCAAGAGAATTGTCGGTCGACACGATATCTATAATGGATGACAAGGCCGGCATACATTGTGCAGTATGGACATTTGTCCGTTATCATGTTGGACGGTGACACGGGCCGCAGGTGCAGTTTGTATCAAACCTGACGTTGGAATTGAATTCCATCAACCACAGCACGGGAATTATAAGATTGCGGGCCGCCTTTGATCCTGGACAACGATGTCAACCAGGGTCCATGTTCGTTATGACCTTGTCTGTGAGGCTTGTATTCCATGCTGGCAATCTGACTATGCTTAACCGATCATAAAAATATCGAGTGATTATAAACCTTCTCGTCATATTGCAAGTAATGATAGTGGGTGCATCGGTTATTCATCTTATGCTCGCATGATCGAGTCACTCCGAGTTTCCCGTGTGGTGGTGGATAGGTTGTTTCAGTCAGTTCGTTTTCGTCCACCATAGCTCGGTTTTGTGTCAGGCGAGGACGAACGGAAGGCTGGAACAAAATATGTTTATCCAAACATAAAACAGGAAACATGGAAACAAGTCGTGTCGTTCGTCTGCGGTGTAGCGGTGATGTGATGCGATGCCGTCTGTTCCTGAGACGAGTAAGGAATTTCCAACTGGATGCCTCTGTGAGTCGACGTTGAGAAGCCTCCAACTCTTGGCGGCAATCTTATGGGGCATCGAGTGGCTCACAAGCGCTGCAACGGCTCAACACCCGTATTCCTGCAGCAGGTCTGGCCGCTGACAGCCACTCACCCCTGACGAAGACAGCTAAAAAACCTGGTCGCCATTCCAAAAGGGGCCTGGGAATTGATTCCACGAGCCAAGGCCAAGCAGTGGCTGGTTTCAGGAGCACAGGTGAACAAGGGTGAGGTCTGACTGGTCCCTCAAGCAGCCACTAAATCACTCGCTTTTGCCCGTCAACGGCCAACTCTGAGATCTGGCAGCGACATCTCACATCCAATTGGCCACATCGTGAACCGCCACGCCGTTACTACTGCGGTTACCCCTGTCGTGGCAAAAGGCAATCGAAGCCTATTAATGTATACTAACCACTAACCAGCGAAGGGAGCCCTCCTGGGTACGGGATGGAGCGCATGTTTTCTCCATGCAAGAGGCGCTTATTGCACGTTCGTGTACATGTCCAGATTTGCAGCCGTTCTCTGTAGAATATCACAAGATATATAGAGTGATGCGCGTGATCGAACCACATTCAAAAATATGGATTAAGTTGTCGGTTTGACAAATATTGCGGGAACAAGAAATAGCACGCCTTGCAAGGGGTTTCGGATGAATTTGGTAGCCACTCATAGAGTGTCGATATTAACTTGACTCGCTGCATCTCGTTGGACGGAGCCAGGAGAAGCTGTAAGGGGCCCCTTGCCAGTGTACGTACCACTTGTCCTACAGGGAAGGATCCTGGCCCAATGGACCTGGTAGCAAGTAAATCCTTTCAGCGCCAAGTCGAGACCTAATTCAGTTTTTGTTTGCTTGCCTGCTTGTGAGGGAGTCTGGGCTGTCAAGAGGGCGGAGTAGGCCGGCCCATTTACATATTATCACAACGTCTGCTCCCTGGGCCTACCTTCATTCCTGGTCTCAATACTGTCTATGGTGGTTCGGTTTGTTACCTGTTTCTTCTTCTTTGTTTGTCCTTGAGACCTTTTATACATTCTTCGTTAAGGCTGGCCATTCCATTTTTCTGACGTCGACTGTTCTCGGCCACTGCTTGCCAGCTGCTCGTTTCGTTTCGTCTTCATCCGTTTCTCTACCCGCATTTTGGGTCTCAGAAAGCATTGAAACATTCAAAAACAGCCCTTTTCCCCATCGGATCGGATTGAATTGTCTTGTCACGATTGTCTCTGGTAGATCAGACCCTTTTTTAGTCTTGCAACAAGCGACTTGTCGTATCGCGCTGAATTACGTTGCACTGCCCTATACGCGCCCAAACGTCGATCGTCTGTACGCCTGTCTCTGCCTTCCTTGTCGCTGGACTGTCTACCAAGCGCCCTTGCCTCAACTTCACTTTACTTCACTTCACTCGACTTTTTCTGCTTTATTACTTTCACTTAGTCGCGGCAATTGACGTCGACCCGTTCTTTATTGCAGATCTAAATCCAAATTCGCCAGAACCAAAAAAAGCAGATCATCAGCTAGGTCTGATTTCCTCCAGCTGCAACCGAGAACATTACATACCTCGTGGACGAGGTGAACAGCGCTTACAGACTTCAAACGTCATTGAGCATTGTCTCGACGCTGGTCCATAAGTCGCCATTGTTCTGCCTGGATTCTTTATTCCCCATTGTTCTTTGGCTCGTTGCATTGTGTGTTGAACACGCTTCCACCAGCGCCAAATTACCAAGGTCACTACCGAACAACCCGCTTGTCGATCACGATTTATCTACCACCGTCAAATCAACAACTGGATACGATCATGTTCTGACACCAAAGAACGAACAACAAGGAGGAACAGCATACACTCACTTTCTTTAAAACCCATCGCCAGTCTCGGTGTGCCTGTTTGGGATTCTTTATTAGTCCCACAATCGCCTTGTTTCGTCACTCATTCACAGCAAACAACAACATCTCGCTCTTTCTACCTCATCTAAGGACTCCCATATAAGAAAAGCTCATCCGATCATTACTCACGTCGCTCCCAGAGAGCCAACGCCGACGAAATGGATTTCACACGGCGCCGGATCGCCGACATCAGCTCGTACACACCTACGACAACACTCAAATCTCGTGCCGAAGCAGCTCACGGAGATGCTGAAACTACTCCCAATTACCACTCCAATCTCGACGGTGTAAATCAACCTATGAATATGATATTTAAGGATGCTTTGTGGTGGACCCTCGGCATCATGGCCCTCATCGTTTTGTGGATTAGAATCATCGAGATTCTATGGGCAAGACTCCGCCATGTGTCGGCCATGAACGTGCCCGGTCACAAGCAACAGTACTGGAAGATCTCCCAGTGGACATGGATGCCCAGCTTAAAGAAGAATATCATCTACGCCCCCCTGTGGAACAAACGTCACAACCGAGAGTTCAGGCTCTCTTCTGCTATCAGCATGGGCACTCTCCCTTCGCGACTTCACTTCACCATCCTTTTTATCTACCTGGGCAGCAACTTTGCCTACATGTTCGTTCTCAACTGGGCTAATGAGAACATGTTTGCCTTTTGCGCCGAGCTACGAGGCCGCTCAGGAACGTTGGCACTCGTCAACATGGTGCCCTTGATTATCTTTGCTGGACGCAACAATCCTCTTATTGCGTGGCTCAGGATCAGTTTCGACACTTACAACCTTCTCCATCGCTGGATGGGTCGCATTGTTGTTCTTGAGACTATCATCCATACTGTCGCCTGGCTCATTGCCGCCGTAGACGACATTGGCTGGGATGGTGCTGGCCGTCAGATCACTGGCATCCTCTTCTACGGCTCGGGAGCCGTAGGTACAGTAGCCATGACCATCCTCGCTCTGCTTTCCGTCTCGCCTGTGCGACATGCCTTTTACGAGACCTTCCTAAACGTCCACATTATCTTGGCCTTTGTGGCTTTCGTTGCCACATGGGCTCACTGCGCCTCCTCCACGCTTCCTGGAGGCTTGCCCCAGCTCCCATGGATCATGGCTATCATGGCTATCTGGTTCTGCGACCGACTCTCCCGCATGTTCCGCCTTTTGTCCGTTAACTGGTCAACAAAGGGCTGGACTGAGGCAGTGTGCGAGGCCATGCCTGGCAACGTCACCCGAGTCACCCTCCACCTGCCACGGTACAAGGACATCGAACCTGGTACCCACGCTTACCTCCGCATCTGGGGTGTCTCTGCGTGGGAAAGCCATCCTTTCTCGATCTGCTGGACCAACCACGTTCGTGACAGCAGCCTACCCATTGCTGAGAAGGAAAGTTCAAACACAGTTGACAAGTCAACCATGACTACGAGTGTTTCTTTCCTGATCGCAGCCCAGACAGGATTTACTAAGAAGCTCTACGACCGTGCTTCCCATTATCCTAGTGGCCTTCGCGCCAAGGCCGCCATGGAGGGCCCTTACGCCGGACACCACAGTCTCGACTCGTATGGCCACGCAGTCCTCTTTGCTGGATCGACTGGGATAACTCATCAAGTCTCGTACATCCGTCACCTTCTCGAAGGACACAATCAAGGGACGACTGCCACTCGCCGTATAACCCTTGTTTGGATCATCCGCGAATACGAGTCTCTCGAATGGGTACGACCATACATGGATACAATCCTACGTATTCCCAATCGAAAAGATGTCCTTCGCATCCAGATCTTCGTCACCCGTCCTCAGAACCCACGCGATATTGTCAGTGCTAGCGCCACGGTGCGCATGTTCCCAGGACGGCCAAACGTTCCTCTTATTCTGGAAAGGGAGGTCCAAGAGCAGATGGGCGCCATGTGTGTTACAGTATGTGGACCTGGCGCTCTTGCTGATGACGTTCGCGGAGCTGCCAGGGCGGTGCAAGGTTCGAGTGTGGTGGACTTTGTCGAAGAAAGCTTCACCTGGTAGACTATGGTCACAAGGCAGAGGCGGAAGTAATCAAGGGATTCCATTCAAACAGTATATATTTTACGGAAATGGTAGTTTATGTCATCAAGACATCCGTGGAGATGGAGATATGTCCAGGACAATCATAGCATCACGCATTTCTATAGCGATCAAGTTACTAGAGATTTTGAGAACCAAACTCTGAAGCAAACTGAATGTTTATATAAGTGATGTTTTTGTGATATAGTCAGGCCCTGGTGACCTAGTTCGTTAATTCATGGAATCATGTGTGACATCAGACTGATCTGTATTCCAGGCTACCAGGGTCCAGCCCGACGTAACTGAACTGCCGGGTCCGGTGCCTTAATTATTAGCGTCGTCGGCATGGACCAGTAGTGCTGGGAGTGCCCCGCAGTCCACACCAGGTACTCTGCGTTAGCAGGCGGGCCTTGCTCTTAATGGAAATACGTACCCTCAGTCGCGTCTCTCAGTTACATCAGCACAAAGACGCGATTTCTCCCATGGGTCTCTTTGTGTCATACAATCTTGACCATTCTCACGATACTATACCAGTCATCTAATTCTGTCTATCCACACACCAAGACGAAATTGATAGTCGTATTCCCATTACACTTTTGACACTTTCCGACCATCGCACAGATGCCTGCTCGAAGGCAAGACTCAGACCAAGAGTCGCAGTCACGATCGCCCTCTCCACCCCCACGAGCAGCACAATCGCATCGAAGTCTCACCGTGCGAGAACGCGAATCCAGTCGCTCCGTTTCGGGGTCAAAGCGAAAGCGAGCAGATACACAAAATGGCGGAACCTCAAACCATAGAAGACGGACTGCTGAACCTTCTCACGAAAGCAACGACGACAACAGTGACGATGACGATGTATACGACCCCGACCAACCACCGGAGGAGCGTCGAGAAATCCAGCAGGGATTCAGAGACTTGCTGCGCGAAGTAACAGAGAACACGGAGGAGTACCTGCAAGCCGATTCACGAGGACTTTACGACACTATTCTTCGTGCCAACGAATTGTCAAAGAAAGTACGGCAGACGACTGAAGCCACGATCGACTCGCGATTACTTGTCAGCACGACCGATCTGTCTTATCGAAAGACTTTGCGGTTGACTCAAGGAAGCCTTTCACAGGGTGTGGATGTAGATGAGTTTGTGTCAAAATGCATCACATATATGAGGCACGGAGGAGGAATTATAGATGACAATGCCCCCGAGCTTTCGAGTACTCAGCGCCAGAGAAGAAGAACTACAAGAGGCGACGAGAACGGAGACGATGATATTGGGGACGATGGCGACATGATGAACTGGCCTCACCTTGGCCGCTTCTCCGCCTTGCCATGTATCCGTCGCCCTGCTCTACCTGGGTTCCTGCTTGGTCCCCTATCAGTCGAGAAGAAAGCTCGAAAAATCGCCAAGCGAAGTGCGCCTTTCAGGCCAAATAGCTTGATAGAAACTCGTCCGGAAGTCCTCAATGTCGAAGACTTGGCGCATAAAGAGAACGATCTCACGGCAATCTGCGGCAAGATCCTCCACCAATTACAAAACATCCAAGTCCACCTTCAGCAAACCGTATCGGACAGTATTGATGACGATATGGACGACGAAGAGAGGACCAGAATCATGCACCAGTATGGTCTCCGTAGTACTGGCGGCATCGACTTGATGCGCTTTGTCGTGAATCCCAAATCCTTTGGTCAAACTATAGAGAACATGTTTTACGTCAGTTTCCTCATCCGAGATGGTCGTGTGGAAATCGAATTTGATGAGTTTGGCCTTCCCGCACTTGGTAAGTCAGCCATCATGGAGTTATTCTTATGTCGCTAAATTGTATCACAGCCCCAGTAAATAAAGATGAGGTCGAAGACGATGATGAGCCAACACGCCACGGGGCAGCAAAACACCAGGCCATTCTATCTATGGACATGGAAACATGGCAAGACATCATCGACACTTTTGGCCTCAGGGAACCCATGATCACACACAGAAAGGATATAACAAATTCAGGGCCCGGCGCCAGGGGATGGTACAGCTGAAGAACGACAAGGGCGAATTGGTTGAAAGAACATGTTGAGTCTTTCAGATCCATTGTCATGCAACTCCAGGATACCTTTGATGCTGCAAAAGGCCAGGCGCGACTCGGCGATAGCGACTAGTCTCATGCACCAGTTGATGACAAACTTTTGGTAGGGTTTCTTTGTCCATAACTTGGCTGTCGTTACATGAGCACAGACAGCATGGACTAGGTGGTGTTGGTGGCTTTTTGTCTTTGTGAGAGTGCGCCTGTGCAGACAAAGAGGTGTGTGGTCTCGGTATATTTTTGGCGCATGTCGTATACCAACAAAGAAAGGACTCGGATCAAAGAAGATGAATAAACAAAGGCTTCTTCGAGCTTCGAGGGCACTCCTTTCGTCTCTTCATAATTCCCATCTGTCCTCTTGTCCAAACCTGCTTTACTGTCCATGTTCCAAGTGTCCTGTTACTTCAACGCTTTTATGCCCACACAAGTGGACTTGTTCACTCGCACAACTTTGAGCTTAGAACTACATTCCTGAGCCTTGCATCATCACCCCTTAATACGCCTAACGTCACTTATTGCCCCTTTTTCACCTGAACAATATGACAGCCGCCGTGGAGAAGCACTTCAGCGTCTTTTTGGACAATGCCAAATTGCGGTCAGGCCAAACTGTGCAAAGCTGGGAACAAGAAAAGACCAGCCTTGTTTTGGACTTCGACACATTTTATAAGCATGAGTGTTCAAGCCTGCCCTCTGATCTTCCAGAACAGGCCCTGACGGTCTTAAAAAGACTCCATGCAAGGGCCAAAGAGGGTATCGAAGCGATGTTCAACACCTGCAAAGCTTCACAACGCAAAGATGCCGATGATTTCGGAACCGGTCTAACGAAGCTGGCATCCACTGTCAAGAAGACCAGTGACAAAGAGATTCTACGATTGGAAGACGAGGCCCATAAATCCAGGTTGGCCGTGGAATCCTTCAAGCGTCAAATCAAGTCACGCTTAAATGACAGCCGGGAGCCCGAGTCAGTCGAAGTTGTGGAAGACCGCAGAGAGAAGAGAGCTGCCACTCCGATTAGCGGTGGAATGGGATTCGACATAGCCCATCGTAGGGCAACAGGGAGAGGCCCTCGTACACCGTCCTCACAGACTCGCGCTCAAAGGATTTTAGCCCAGAGACAAGCCCCGACTTTACCGGTTGTCTTACCCGTTTCTAGGAATGTTCCTGCTCGCTCACCCACAAGAGTTCCTGCTAGAAGCGTTGTCCAGGGGGCATCTTATCGTGCCCCTAGTCCCGCAACGGTATCACCGGCAATGAGGACCACTTCGACTGCAAGAAAATCACAAGCGCCCAAAGGCATGCAATCTGAAGAACTCGGAGATATACACCCTATAATGGAAGAGACGATGAGGTTGGGCTCGGCAATCAGCCAAGAATACGAAGATAATCTGCATATGCTTGACGAAGAACAATCCGAATGGGAGAACATGGATGAAATTGATGAAGTACTATGGCAAAGTGAGTTCAATGGCCTTTATAACGAGCCAGACGCTAACAGTGCACTTGCAGGTTCAGAAGATTCTCCTCAGGATGACAGCTTCGAAGACCTTTCTGCCAGGAACAGCAGGCTTTCCAGAGAAAAGAGCAGGCTGAACAAGGAGATTGCCAGTCTTCACGAGGAGAACGAAAAATTCCAAGAGATAATCGAGGAGCTCAAGGGCAGCAACGAGATGCTGACACGGGAGAATGAAGACCTTCGCATGTACACAGGCAACCAAGGACAACCTGCCGGGAACGCCAATCAAATTGGAATTGATGAAGACCTAGATTTCCCAACGTCACTACCTAGGGTACCAACGATACCCCATACTCCAACAACAGCAGGCATACCCGGCTCACCACTGTCAACGCCGAGAGCACACAACATCTCAACTGACACATCCAAAATGAATTCACCATTGACACCTCTCCCACTAGCCAGGGCTGCAACAAATGATTCAATTCGAAGTGATTGGGGCAAACCTATCGGCACGCATTTCCCCGGATCTCTACACAGATCCGACACATCAGACATGGCTTCACCAGACGATGTAGGCCCATACACTGGTACTATGAGTGATGTCATGGCGCTCCTCAGGTCAGCAGTTGTGCGCTGCAACAAAGACATACAGACATGTCACAAGGAGAAGAAAACTTCACCTGGGCACGAAACCCCTACGAATTTCCTGTTTGAATCCTGGGAAGATTCAGCGAGGAGGAACCGTCACGATTTCCGCCAGACGATTTCGTATTTCCAAACAATCTCTGGCAAATCGTCTAGCAAATCTCGGTCCCATGCGAGCTCCAGCTCATTGGGGGGATCACCTCGTTCTGTAGGAAGCTCCTTCACGGCCACCAATACATTCAAATCGTTCGGCGGCGATTTCGCTGAAGGCGTAGGGTGGGATTCCCCAGCATTTGTTCCTCCCAAGTCTGGAAACGCTCCGGGGCTTACCAACCCAGAGGGCAAGCTTCATGAGCCGAAGACTGCACAAGAATCTCCCCCTATGGAAGGCTCTGTTGATAAAAAGGGTTCTACTCAGGGAGGCAGTTCTTCTACGAGTGGAGGCAGCTCGAAGAAGAGCCAGTCTAATCCCAAGGGCCAGCCCCAAAACTCGCAAAAGAGCTCTGGCTCCAGGACTGGAACAGGAGGCACCAAGTCATCGATAGCACATGGAGAGAAGAGAGGCGACGATGACGACGACGACAACGACGACATCGTCAGATCCTTGACACATCCGATGTTGGAAAAATATCGACATACTGGAATGCACCCGTTGTTTGTGGCTATCATACTCTACCTTGCGGTACGTTGGTCAAGTTTCAAATTCTGGGTTGACCAACGGGTGCGCCGTCCCATGCGTGAGTACATCACACGCAAGCTGCCCTCAAGGTTCTCCTCACTTAGCACTGCAATTGCTATGATCATGTTGTTGATTACCGGGTTCTTTTACTTGTACTTCAAAACATACCTTGTTTATTTGGTTGTACAAAAAGAACGGCAAATGTGGCGTGACGGCAACAACGTGGCGATGCGCCTTGAGCTGAAGAGAGCCGGTAAGCCATCGGGAGTATCACTCTGGGGCCTCAGCGAAGAACAAGGATTGGTACGACAGAGTGTTGGCGACTTTGTGGAGTTTATATGCTGGTCTCTGGGCTTTACAGCTTTGAAGAACTCGGTGAGCGTTTGGGCGTTGAATATGTGGGCAGTTGTGTCTGACTCTGCTTCTTTTGCGTGGGAAGTATGTTGTTGGGCGCTTGCCACGACAAATTTGGTTCTGGGAAATGGCGTAAATACGGCTATGCATAGGGCAAAACTGGTCTTTGTTGGCGGGAATTAGAGGCCCAGCCGAGCAGAAGCAACTTCCTTGGACATGTAAAGGAGTTGGTAACGGGGTCAGTATACAGTTTTGTTTTCAATTGCTTTACTTAGTTAGGTATTAAGTGTATTTCATCAAGTTCGTTAGAGATATATTATCAATATGTTATTTTTACCTTTTCATCCGAGTCTGATTAAAATTAATGGATCACTTTCAGCAAGTCTAGACTGATGGGGAAGTATTGGCCGTTCTGTTGATGATACCGAGGTTGATACAAGTATGAAAGGGCGGGTTCTCGGGGTTCAATAACTGGCCGAATGGATCAGCTAGAGTATGTTGTGGAATCAAGAATAACTTGAGAGGGAATATTAAGCAAATTGATATGGAGAGAGAAGAGGGGGCTCTTTATTTGGAATTATCCAATCGTTGTATTTACGATATTGGTGTAAGTTGGTATGCATGGATCATTTATTTACCAAGGTATACGGATATTCACATGATGAATTGGTTTCGAAAAGCATCCACTTTTTCGGCTCCAGCTTAAATCAATTGACTTTTTGACTGTAATTCCATGCATGGCCCTAGAAATCGTGCGAGATTTATCGGCCGAAATGGATGACAATCAATAGCTAATAATAAATGTTGATGACATGACCAGTTCCAGTTGAAACTCCGCCTCGACACAACTTACGACTCCCATGGAGTAGGTACTCATTACTAACTTATTAATTCCTCGTCATGATACGTTCTTCAACCCCCATTAATAAATACCTCTTAAACAACGAATTACCCAGATTCTTTCAGCTGCAAAAGAGGTCACTTACACTTTCACGTGCTCTCGGATTCAACGTCATACATCCTTCAACTCCAACCTCAACAATAAGACTTGGATCTTCAACCTCAACTTCAACTTCAATTACTCTTCCCATTCAAAATCGCAGCTTCTCTTCTTCTCCACTACTACATTCACAAGAACCTCTCTTTTCAGAAATGTCTTCCAAACTCATTCCCTCAGACCCTGACCATGTCATGGTCATTCGCAATGTCACGCCCAACATTGCAACCTTCTCGGTACCCTTTTCACGATTCGGAAAGGTCAAAATCGGTGGTCGTGGCACTTTAGGTATGTTCCCATCTCAATCCTCGTCACAAACCTGCACATGAAACTGACACACTCCATAGTCAAGCTTACTTCTGGAGGTCTCGCCGTTTTCTCACCAGTAGCTCTCACAAAGGCCACACAAGCCAAGGTCATTGAGATGGGAGGTGATGTTCGCTACATTGTTGCCCTCGACTATGAGCATCACATTTTCATCTCTGAATGGGCAAAGGAATACCCAACAGCCAAGATCATCGGCCCAGAGGGTCTGCCTGAAAAGCGCGCCAAGCAGGCCGACGACCCCAAGATTGGCAACGAGCAATTTGCCGTTGTCTTTAACAAAGAGACCAAGCGAGAAACTAGGATCGACCCGGAATTCGATACTGATTTCGATTACGAATACGTTGACGGCCACGCCAACCTCGAAATTGTCTTTTGCTACAAACCCGAGCGTGTCTTGATTCAAGCTGATCTGCTCTTCAACCTGCCACCGACTGAGCAGTACAGCAAGGTCCCTGAAGCAGAGCTCCCCGGTGATGGAGCTGTCGGCAAGCTTTTCGCCTGTGTTCAGAACCCCCGTGGCGATACCAAGTGGCTGCAGCGCTTCAACTGGTATTTGCTCGCAAAGAACCGTAACAGCTTCAACGACAGCATGGCCGTTATCGCTCAGTGGGATTTTACTACCATGATTCCTTGCCATGGAGATGTTTTGGAAGGCGATGGAAAGGAAGTCTTTATGAAGGTGTTTGATTGGCATATCCAGGGTGGTAAATAGATGCCCAATAAATAATTCATGTATATCCAAGTAGCGGCAAGGAGTTGGGATAGTGACACGGAGAACATATCGATCTGCCTGGAATTAATGATTTTCTTTTTTGCAAAATGCAATAGTAAGCTAGCTATAAACCTAGTAGTAAATACATATATAGTACAAAACAATAAGAATCGATTACAAAATGGGGTATAATGCTAACTTGAAGCCCGGACACCATTGTTGCAACAATCGTCAGTACATTTGCTTTTCCCCTTATCCAAAGTACGCCTTATCACACCCTTGCCTTTGTCAATGACAGTCTCGTCCGATACAAACTCTCGGTGCCGTGACGACTCTGCAGCAGAAGCACTTGAAGGCTTTCTGCTGCTTTCAAAATGAGCCGTTTCGAGAGCTGGTATCGGGCGCCCTGGTTTTGATTTGGGTTGAGGCTCGGGCTCCATTTCCACAAATCCAAACATGGGAGAATCAGTCACCAGTTCCCCTCCTTTGTAAAGATAGTCGCTAAGCTTCCCCAGTATGGCAAATTCGAGCTTGAGTTTGACTGAATACCCGACCGCCTTTACGCCTTGCTGCCAAAGGAGATTGTTGGTAAAACCGACTACGAGCAGCGCGACGTCGATGAGAATAAGCAATACGTTGATAAAGACAAGATGCCATAGGACACGGCTGGTTCGGTGTTGAGGATCTTTCGTCCTGATGATCCTGGTCGTTTTCCATAGGTAAATACCAGACAGGACGATGTTCTGTACACAGAATACTGTCAGTTGAACCTTTGCAACCTTGACATATGCAGCGTTGTGGTCGAGTCTCTGTTGGCGGCCAATGACGAAGATGAGGACGGTGATTGCGCTGTGCCAAATGGCAGCATTGATAATAATCATCCACTTGGTAAAACACAAGATATTTTTATTCTTGACAAGTAGTTCAAGCCGGGAGTACAGGACAAGGGCTTGACCAGTAGTCACGAGCATCCATCCGATATCGTTGATGACCATGTCCGGCACGTCACCAACGACGTCGAGGTAGAGGATCAGCCAGCCAACGGCGTATGGCAGTATACCAACAGAGGCCGCAGTGAGACTCCAGAAATACAGGTCGCTGCGTCTCCTGGATGAGGTGAAAATTAGAGCAAGTAACTCGATGCCATTGTAGAGCGAGATAGTGGCGCAGATCTGTCAGGGGAATAAGTGTTGGCCGGTTGCTCGAAGGGTTAACTGTGAGGGGATTCGTACAATAACCATTATTGCCTCCAAGGTGTATTTCCCGTTGGGCATGATCCTCAGCATAGTATCGTTACGACTCTCGAGAGCCATCTTGGCCTACTTTGGGCGCGGTGAGGCCGTGTCATGGGCTGGAAGTGCAGAGAACAAGGCCTCTGAGAAAGAGAAGCATGAGGAGGACCAGCTATAACTAAATTATAGTGACAGTCAATACGGGAATAGTTATGACGATTTACACCGCCCCAAGGAGCGTAGATCTGCGGTAGGTACCCAACCCAGGGTGCTGTTGTATTGCAATTTGTAGGTAGGAAGGGAGAAGAGCTCAAGAGACTGGTGCGCCAAGTCAGTTCGGATACAGGGTGTGATATGCCTAAAGTTCCGGCGGATGTCTCCGAAGGAGGCTCATTGATTGATGAAGCTGCTGGTGTGGCTGCTAGGTTTGGGCTATGCGCTTTGGAGGCTTGGAGTCTGCTTTAGCTGTCTCTGATCCTTGTCATGAGCCAGAGACGGGTAAACGGGCGCGGATGGACGGCTTTCCGATACAGGGGATGCGGAGTGAGAGAGACATAAATCATAGGCAGACAGATCGTCTTTTATGCAATCTTCATGAGACAAAAAGTCCAAGTCGGACGCATTTGGCGCCTATCACCGGTACTTGCTTGTATATATCCTATTCGACCAGGGATCATTGACGAAGAAATGAGCCATCCTCAAGCATTGCTGCCTCATGACTCGCCAACAATACGAAGCAACTCTGATGCATGAAAATAATGGTATATTCGGTTAGCCATGAAAAGAAGCTTTTTGATTAACAGACAGCCTCGGAAAGTTTATCGAGAGTCGGCCCCTGCTTCTGACAGAAGCAAGAATCAAGTACAAGAGAAGACGGGCCGTAGGTGAGATTGGTGATGATAACGGAAGACCAGGGCATGTTAGTTGTATATTCTAGTCAAAAGTGCAAGTGAATTGGCGATAATTGGGTGAATCGAATAATCGTTTAAATGTCTTGTGATAGTCCCCATGTGACTCCCCCACAATCCCCAGCAGTGGAGCACGGGAATGGACCTCTTATCTTATCGAGCCTACCTACCTATCTGCGACAGACTACGCCATCATTCTCCAGTACCTACCTCTACTCCCGTATTGCAACATTTTCTGACTCTGTTTTCAACCTGCACAATCTTTCCTACCACTTCATCGTCGCTTTACTGCCATAACATATCACACACAGAATGATATAGAGTGTCATGGCTGAGTACGGGCGTATGGACCCGTTCTCCTTTGCGGGTTCCAAGGATGTCCATCATCCTGTGAGCATTCGCATGTGAGAAAGCTCTCTTCGCAACCAAAGTCCGGACTGACCTTTACGAAGAATGAACCTCGAGGGCGAGGAACCCCCGTTCAAGTTCTCAACCCTTCTCGAGCGCCCAGATTTGCGCCACATTGGCTCCAACATCAGGTGCGCCATGCTGATGATCTCCAAACCATCTTTGCGGCAGGCTAACTAGAGCTGTTAGCCCTAACTCCGATCTCTATGTTACCGTCCAGGTTTGGTCCGGCTCCAAGCCCTTGACAGTCCCGGTTCAGACTGCCTACAAACCTTTCCGCTCCGAGCGAAAGTATGATGCCGCTAAAGCTTCAGACGCCATATGCTGATCGAGATTATAGATGGAACGAGTGGATTCAGCTGCCCATCACATACGACTCCCTGCCGGCCAATTCATGTCTAGCTATCACAGTATGGGATCTTTCGCCTGTGGGCGGAGACGAGGCTATTGGCCATGCCATTCCCTTTGGAGGCACGACTCTACCTATGTTCGATGACGACAACCAAGCACAAAAGGGACGACAGAAGTGTCTTGTCCACCGACATAAACATGCAGACGGCACCGATAATACAAAGACACCCGCGCTAGTTTCGACGAAGAAGAAAACATCTCGAAAAGAACAACTTCCTCCCCTGGATAAAGACGCAGAGGAGTTGGACAGGATGGAGAGTTTATTTAAGAAACACGAAATGGGTGAGATACCCCGGGTTGACTGGCTGGATCAGATGGTGTTCCGGAGCTTCGAAAAACGAGGCCTGCAAGCTGCCAAATCATCAATGAAAATGCTCCAGAGACAACAAGCTATAAACGGGGAGCATGATGCGGAGGGAAAAGATGGCGAGGGAAAAGATGGCGAGGGAAAAGATGGACGTCCAGGTCAATCGACATTTTTGCTTAATGTTGAGCTTCCACGATTCGACTTTCCTGTCGTTTTTGCCGACCACGAATATGGCCCTCCTCCTATATCGGCTCTCCAGAATCTCTCAGTCTCCCAAGTCAGTATCGCTCACCGTCAGCCACAAGTGCAGTATGGCCCTGGTATCAATGCATTGGGCGAGCACTCCACAGCTCTTGGGGGCAGACTGATCAAAGTTTATGATCCCGAAGCTGGGTACAGAGACAATCCTGCAGAGGCTAAACACAGAAGACTATTCCGAAGCTCGCACCGACATGGTATCCTTGACAAGGACCTTAAACCGAATGCAAAGGTTCGAGATGAGCTTAACTTGATCATGTCGTACTCTCCAACTCACGTCCTCACTCCAGAGGAAACTGATCTGATATGGAAGTTCCGCTATCATTTAACCAGAGACAAGCGAGCCTTGACCAAATTTGTCAAATCAGTCAACTGGGGCGATCAGAGTGAATCCAGGCAGGCCATACAGGTACTTGGCCGTTGGACCGCTATTGACATTGACGATGCTCTTGAACTTCTTGGGCCGTCCTTTGATAACTCTGCTGTTCGTTCCTACGCTGTAGAGCGACTCCGCAAAGCTGACGATGAGGAACTACTGCTCTATCTTTTGCAGTTGGTCCAGGCTCTCAAATATGAGCACATCTCGACTGAAACAGAAGAGGAGAGCTGTCAGGATTCATCTTTGGCTCGCTTCTTGATCCAGCGTGCGGCAGCCAACTTCCTACTGGGAAACTACTTCCATTGGTATCTGATGGTAGAGTGCGACGATCCGAGTCCTGAGCAAGGCGTCGATAACCGCAACATCTACCGAAAGGTCGCTTACGACTTTATGGTTGAGCTTGTGAAGCAGCCAGATGGTCAGGAGACACGCAAAACTCTACTACGCCAAGCAGAGCTAGTCGCCATACTCTCAAGAATTGCGCAAGAAGTCAAAACGTCGAATGAATCGGTCGCAAAGAAGGTTGACAAGGTAAAGCATTTCTTGGCTGACCCCAAGAATGAGCTCCTGACCTTCGATCCGCCATTGCCGATGCCACTTGATCCTTCAATATTGGTGACAGGAATCATTCCAGATCAGACAGTGGTTTTTAAGTCATCACTTAACCCATTCAAATGCACATTCAAAACGTCGACGGGAAGCTCGTATCCCATCATCTTCAAACTGGGCGATGATCTTAGACAGGATCAGCTTGTTATCCAAATTATCACTCTTATGGATCAATTATTGCAGAAAGAGAATCTGGATCTCAAACTGTCACCATACAAAATTCTGGCAACCAGCACCTCGGCTGGTGCTTCGCAGTTCGTACAATCTGCAAGCTTGTCAAGCATTGTCAACAAGTTCAAGAATAACCCAGCTTTGGCTTATCTAAAATACCACAATCCAGATGACAGGCAGCCTCTTGGTGTCCGGCAGGAAACCTTGGACACATATGTGAGATCCTGCGCTGGCTATTGTGTCATCACTTACATCCTTGGTGTCGGTGATCGTCACTTGGAGAACCTTCTCCTCGCGCCTGATGGCCACTTCTTTCACGCTGATTTTGGATTCATTCTTGGCCGAGATCCCAAACCTTTTGCACCGTTGATGAAACTTTCCAAGGAAATGGTGGACTGTATGGGCGGCGTACAGTCGGAGCACTATAAACAGTTCAAACAGTACTGTTTCCTGTCATATACGGCGCTACGAAAGTCATCGAACCTCATTCTCAATTTATTTAGCCTCATGGTTGATGCCAACATCCCTGACATCCGACTTGAGCCGGACAAGGCAGTACTCAAGGTCCGAGAACGCTTCCATCTGGAGCTGAGTGAGGAGGAGGCGCTGAGATATTTCGATCGGGTCATCGAGGATACACTGACAGCGTATGCGCCTGTTGTCATTGACAAGTTGCATGAGTGGGCGCAAGCTTTCCGAGCTTAGAGTCCGAATGAGATGGTCTCATGGTGATGGAGTAAGGGCGTTGTGATATACAGGCAATTAAAGCATGGGTTAGACAATGGACTAGTAATTTGATTTTGTATATGTTCGTATATACATGTGAGCATAAGTGTTGTTTATATCAAACATCGAGACTCGTGTACTCATTTCGTCTTTTGCTTTTTGGTCGGCGTTGTGGACCATACCAGCCAGGAGCTGACAGGCATCATTAAACCGTTGTCGGCCTATTTTTTTTTTTCTTTTCTTTTTCTTCTCCTCATGTTTCACCAAAAGTAAAGACACCCTTGCCCTTGCGGAATCCCTGAAGACCCTGCTGCACAGCATTGCGCAAAGTCTCCTCTTCTGTATCCCAATCCCACTTGACCTCCTCGATAGGGACGTCGCGGAACTGACCCGAACGGATGATCTGGAGGATATCGTTGATTGCATGTTTTCTGCCGGTTGGATCCTGCTCATTCAGTCGGCTCAACCAAAAACCAGTGAAACGGATGTCCTTGAATATCAGGAGACCGAGGGGTAGTTGGACTGGCTGTTTGGCCATGCCGCCGTATGAGACAAGGGTTGCGCCGTTGCCAAGAGATCGTGCGAGGGCAGTTGCTGACTTGCCTCCAACGCAGTTGAGACCGAGTCCAATTTCCTCACGGCCCTTGCGGGTAATCTCGGCGAGCTGGTCTCTCCACTCACGGGATAGGAACTGTGACTCAGTGACAACCACATCTGCGCCAAGGTCAAGAAGCTCTTTCCTGAGAGTCTCGGTGGCCTCGGGAGTATCACGGTCGCGAACAACGTTGATGCTCCTCAAACCCCAAAGCTTACCGAATTGGATGGCGGCTCGTCCAACACCTGAGTTGGCGCCGTTTTGGATGAACCATTGCCCACTGCCGACTTCAAGCGGGCGCATACCCAAGCCCGCCTGGAGACCGGCATTGGGACCGTAATGTCGTAAGATACGGTATGCAGTAGATGGGTTGACACTGACAGTCGCAACCTGTGTAGGAGTCAGGCCCTCTTTATCGATCTTGAGAAACTTCTCGGCCTCATCGACGGCGTGTGTCCTCCAGGTTCCGAATTGGCCAATGGCGGGGATGACCCAGTCGCCTTTCTGAAGTGATGAGGAGGGCGAGCCGGTAGAGACGACCTCGAAAACACCTTCGTTGCCGGGAATGGCGGAAGGCTCAGAGGTGCCGATCAAGGAAGTGAATGGAGGCTTGGAACCATATGTGCCCTGGACGGTGTTGATATCGGCGGGGTTGATGGGAGCAGCGAGTGCTCGGACGAGGACCGAGTTCGAGGGGATGGATGGCGATATAGAGTGAGTATGTAGGCTGACGATTGTCTGTTAGATTATACCACTGTCAGGAAGAATGAGTTACTCACCGAAGCACGTCAGAAGGCTCACCGGGCTTGGAGAAAACAAGGGCCTTTGCTTGTGTGTAGCCATAAGGACCCGACTTATATCGTGCCGCAGTCATGGGAAGTCTTGTCATATGTTGAGCGCTGAGCTTTGCCGAAGGCCTGGTAAGCCCAGAAACAAGCGGCCTAAGGCGCAAACATTGTGAGCTAGCCATGATGAATCGATGAATTATCAATTATTCTGTGGTTGTATCAGAATTGATAGCTCTTCTTTACTTGAGGTTGCTTTGCGACTCAACGAAACAGGTTCAGCTGAGCTCAGTCCTAAATTGACGAAAGCTCTACAAGACTATGACGTTAGCGAGCAAGCGAGCAACGGCGGGTTTCAACTGCCAATCAAAGTTTGCGATTAAGCGGGGGTCCTTAACAGTCTCTGGATATCGGGGTCCAGAGTCGAATTGTGGAAAATTGGATCCTTGTGGAACGCGGGGGTTTCGACTTTTGTGCTTTCCTAGATCGGGAACTTTGAACGAGACACGTAAAACATTTTGATCTGTAATAGGTAGCTGAGAAGGGGATGGGCTTGTTTCCACTGCCTTAGTCTACTACCATTGAAAATCCCAGGTACTTGAGAGAACTTTTACATTTCATCAAGCTTATCATGACTCGACATGGTCAGGGGAAGGAGAGAGCAGGCACACATTTTAGCAGATTTCTCTTTTT
The DNA here is from genome assembly GCF_000303195.2 of Fusarium pseudograminearum CS3096. Lineage (NCBI taxonomy): Eukaryota > Fungi > Ascomycota > Sordariomycetes > Hypocreales > Nectriaceae > Fusarium > Fusarium pseudograminearum. Next base: position 1,691,351 of record NC_031952.1, on the reverse strand, counting down.
GAGTTACCTCTTTGCTAGGCGGAGCAAAGGGAGAACATTCCAAACTTGAATCATGCAATGTTTAATCTGCAACGGCAAGACAATTGATGAAACATGTTTTAGTGCATTTCTACTCTGTTCTTGGTCTCCCATGGAAACACAATCCAGTCAGATCACTTTCTTTTGTTGATAAAACATCCTACCCAGGTATAGGTTATGCTTAGTACCTAAAGCTCTCAGTGAAGTTACATGGCGACACAAGAGAGATTAATCTCATCTCGGAAGAAAGGTATTTTGCCGGTATTATAGTAAGGCTGGGTATACGAATAATATTTTCAAATTATTGACATGGACTATTGCGTTACATACCGACAGTCCGAGATAGTACAAAGTGACTAAATTGTTTTGGCTCCTAGGCAAGTACCTAGCCAAGTGTTCTACAGCTCTAAGGGGAGCTTCACGGAGCTCTAATTGTATTACCTGAATCGCACTATTACTGATGTGTTGAGTCTTTATCCAAAGTAATAGAACAAACGGCCGTTTGTCTCATTCAGTTCTGGACTCTACCAGTAGAGGAAATGGTGTTAACGATCAGGATGGATATTGTTGCACAGCAAGTTCTCCAAAGACCGAGAACCAATAATGGTAACAGTAGTGGCAATGGAGGCAACGTACATGTTGCCAAAGCAATCTATAGGCCTTTCATCATAATCAGTAGCAATTGAGGTTTGTGGTGGTCAACAATGGCAAACGACGTGGTAGAGTAAACGGATACTGGCAGGCTGGGACAGTACGATACGGGTAAGACCCGAACCAATCAAGACAATATAGGAACCCCTCCATGCATGAAACTCTGGAAGAGAAACCCGAGACTTGTTGGTAATGATCGACTATTCCTCCTGGCACTGTTGGATATATGACTGAGTCGACTGGAGCCAACGAGACAGTCGAGTTTACTACATCTGAGCAAAAGATCAAGATTTCGGATTCGGATGAGACATCCCGAAGGTCTTGAAACGCGTGGGATATATCCAGATTGACGAAGCGTTCACAACCTAGTTGAAACATGCGTCACTGGGGTATATTTGACTTTTGGCATTGGCACACGTCTGTGGCGTTATAGTACCAGGAGTATCCTCACGACGTTGGAAAAGTTGGTTGATGGAAGAATAAGAGACGAAACTATTGAGCCCGTTTATGTTACTTGGACCAAACTCTTTGTTCATTTATTTTTATGCTCGAAAGTTTAGAGGCCAAATTTCCTATATATATAGTAGAGCACTGTATGTACTGCAGAAGAATGTCCTGCTTCCTTGCCTGCCTGCATTGAATGGGAATGTTAGGAATGGGGCCATGATCGCGATTAATCGTCTAGGCGTTATTGTAATTTAAAACAGCAATGCTATAGTATATGAATTTGATATGTATATACTGTAACAGTTTCAAATGCTATACCCGTCTAGATGTGAGTATAGCAGTAATCATTACTTGTTATTATCCAATAATGGCACTTGAGTGATTGCATGACAGGTTTTGGAGTTCCAATGGCGATAGGTACTCTATAGGTACTTGTACTTCGTAAAACCACTGCCTGCGGGTTGTCCCGCTACTCTCCATAGAGACTAATCCCATGGGGCCTATCTTGGCATCCCGAGTACTAAAGAGGACTTCTCGAACCCAAAGTCGCCCAGCGCCCAACCCGCGTGGCTAGCAGCAGGGTCCAGGGGAGAACGGGCTCACTGCAGTCTCTCAGGGGCAGGCCCAGAAGAGGAAACAGTGGGTTGCACGCGAACATGCAAGTATTTCCAATGTATCCCCATTAGGTCCAAGTGCAAGTGCCAGCCACGGCATTTCTCCACTTACCCTCGCCCCAAGACCCCGTCTTGCACCAATTCTACCTGTCTTAGCACCTGGATCAAGTTGGTTAGCAGATATCTGTACCTGTACCTGTACCTGTGCCTGTACTTTTGAGTATTCTTTCTTCAGCAAAGACCTTCTTTCTCCTCCCTCATCATCCTCTCAACAACCATCCACTCTCCTCCTCTATCTTTCATCCTGCTTCTCCATCGTGAGCGTCAAACATCACTATCGCAACTGTCCTTCTCTTCGTCCCATCAATTGCTCTTCACGACCGGGATCGTCATCATAGCATCCAGAAAAGCACGCCACGCCGCGTTGCGAATCCTTGCAGCTTGCAGTCAACCACAAGCCACTCGACCCTTGCTCCAATTTTCCACCTCCATTCTGTACAGATCCATACAGCACGCCTACAGATAGATACATACCTGTACTGCACATCCTTGACCTGACCTGACCTGGGTCGAGCCGTTGATCAAACCTCTCCTTTCTCGTCGCCTTGTTCTTGCGGGGAGTCGAAACTCTGCTTCGTCATCTTTTTGCAACTGTTGCATCCCAGTCGTCGATTGCAACTTTATCGACACTTTCTATTCTAGCTCAATTCTTTTCTCTTTGAGCTTCTCGATTCTTTCTCGCCAAAACCCCTTTCCGATTTTTTGGTCGACAGCCTCGAACTGCCTTTTTTCAGAACCCGTCCGATCCGCATTGTCTTGTGCATTGAACGAATCAACGGCTTAATCAACATCATGTCGTCTCTTTTTGGCAAGAGTAGCGGAGGCTCACGCTTCCAGCTACCTGCCCTCAACCTCAATTTTGGCAGCATCACAGACGGCACCGATATTCCACCGCCTCCGGATTCACCTGTCCAAAAGGTCCCAACGCCTCCACAGACACCGCCCCCGGTCAAGGAAGCCAAGAACGAAGTCCCCAAGGAGTCGGCACAGGATACATACAGCAGTGTCACCGAGGACGTCGGCAACAGCACACCGCAGCCAAGCGTGACTGCTTCTTCTAATGGTAATCTCGCTGGAACCAAGCGCAACGCCGACGACGATGCTCCGTTGAGCCCTGCTGCTTCAAGCCGTCAAGGCAGCATCCGTCGCCTATTGAGTAGGACCATGTTGAATAACAGTTATGCAGAGGGCCAGAAATCATCGAACGCAAGTGTCCAGTCCCCCCCACCTGGACATGCTCGCCCAGCCAGCCAGGGCGGTGCGAGTTATCTCGACGAGCGCAAGAACAAGAGAGCCAGTGGCTGGTTCAGGCGCATGAGAAGCGGAGATCCCCTCCCCGACAAACGAGCCAGCACCATGTATATGGAAGAACCTCCTCGCGCACCGACTCCCCAGAAGCAACCCGGCCCGCCGCCTCCTATGATACCCGAGTTAACCGCTATCGAAAAGGACAACGGAAGCCTTGGTTCTGACCTTTTCAAGAACATCAAGTAAACCGACAAGGTTTCGGATACCTAGAGCTAAATCGCACCTGCTCCAGACCACCATTTCTGGCTCGTCAGCCACCCTGTTTTTCACATTCAACTATTTACATATTCAAAGACCAGAAATTGAGACAACAAGACAAACAAACATTTTACACCTACCTATTCCTATTAACGATCGAGTTCGCAGCTTTATGGCGCAACGCGAGCAGATCCATTACTTCTTTTGGAACAACACGTTTCTCTCAACACCGCGAGGACGATGTTTTCAGCTTATGTCTTGGAGGAGAGGGTGTCTGTGATAGACAAGGAGATGTAGAAGAGAAGGAAATCAAGAGCAGTACAGTATGATGAAGACGGCTCATCAAGATACCCAACTCGTTTCGCGAGCTCACTTATCCGGTGTGCGATTATGGATTTATTTTCTTCTTCACTGGCATTGCTTTAGTTATCTACGCTATTATGATACAGCACTCAAGTGTACAATCATCTTATGGGTTTCACGTCGTTATCTTTCGTTTATTTCTCGTCACCATGATCTGAGCGGTTTCTGTTATTCCAACCTGGAGAACGTGCTCGGAGAAATATTTGCTTGTGAGAGCTATAAAGCTCCTTCTGATTAGTCATGGCTCAGAAGATTAAAAGGGAGTTTACGGCTGCTGTCCTGGGTTGTACGAATCTATTTCTGAAATAAAAAAGAAGTCATTTCAATCGTTGATTCTGAATGAGTGAGGTAAAGCTTCAAGCGGCCTAAGAGTGCCAAGACAATGGTCTAAGCTCGGTTTCCAGAGAGAATCTTTGTTAATGTTGGGTATGAGGCTATGCAGGACTGGACCCTAGATCCTTACTATCCACGGTGCTCGGTCTGATCCATGCGCCAGAAGACTGACTCGGGATCTATGGGATTTACCAGGGCTGGCTTGCGTGTCGTAATACAGAGCTGAAGCCAGAACACATAAGCGAAGCCATCTGCGTCACTGGTTCTAAAAATACTATTTGTTGAGGGATCTGCGTGTTCTACTTATCCATGCATTTGAATTATGTCCCCGAATACTGGTAAAAAGAGGCCATAGCGGCTTGTTCAAGTCCAACATGTGGACATTGAGTTACACGTCCAAACCTTCATCCCTCAGCCTTTCATAGATTTCTTCAACGGAATCCGCATAGCCAGGTACCATGACGCCTTCTCCAGTAGGAGCCGGTGCGTTATAGAGAGGTACGACTCTTGTTGCACCCTTTGTCACTTCGAGGATGGTACCGTCGCCCAGTTCCGGGTCGATAACAAGTCTCCACATGCCTTGTGCTACTTCCTCGGGACTGATGAGAATAGTATCTTGTTCTAACATGACTTCTTTGGTCGGATCTTCGCTCCACATAGGAGTCTAGTTTTGATGTCAGTAGCCATCGTGAGAGACTGCAAGCGAGGTTTCAGCAAGCTTACCGCTGTAGCTCCCGGAGCTACACATGCAACGCGGATGCCGAGTCTATCCCGCAGTCCTCCAAGCGATCTCACGAAGCCGTGTAAGCCGTGCTTGCTGGCAAAGTACAAAGGCGTTGTGATGGCAGCAGCATAGCCAGCTATGCTACCAACATGTATGAGACATCCCTTGTACTTTGCCTTTGTCCAGTATCCAATAGCGAGTTGGCTGAGCCGAATTGGAGATACCAAGTTCACGTCTATAACACGATAGTGCCCGGGATCGGCATCAGCATCATCCTGAGAAACAGTCTTTTTGTTACTCTCCGTCTTGGGAGCATCCCAGAACGAATACCATGGAGGTTCGAATAGTCCTGCTCCGGCGACAACGATATCAACCTTTGGAAACTTCTCCAAGGCTGTTTTCCACGCAGCTGTTAGCTGAGGCCAGGATGTGACGTCGGTCTCTTGAAACAGTAATTCAGCTTTGCTGTTGTCGCCCTCGAATGGGTACTGTTCCATGAGTTGTTGGGCTTCGACTCGAAGCCTGCGATCTACTATGAGAACCGAGAATCCATTTTTGAGCAGTAGGCGAACAAAACACAGGTTGATGCCTTTTCGCGCGATTAGTTCTGGAATTGTTGATGTTTGCTATACCATTGAGAAATCATACCAGAGCCTCCACCCGTAACAAAAGCATATTTACCATGTATATGCTCCATCATGTTCAACATGCAGACTTGTCGATATTACTTGTTGGTCTGTTAAGGAAGAGTGATCGCTAGTAGGGATGGGAAGGGATGACCGGTCCTTAATATAGAAGATCTTTATCAATTCTCGATAGTTACTTAACTTGAAACTTGCTTATCACAACCAGTTTATGAGCGTATAGAAGTGAGAAACCAGTGGCTGGCTTTGTGGGGTGGCATGGATGGCTAACAAATCAAGACGCCGTGTGTGGTGTCACCAAAAGTTTATCTATGTATTTTCACCCTTGAAGGCGCCTGGGATATTCTGGAAATACGAATATATTAATGCAGTCAGACATCTGACTTCTCTTCGTGTCCAATTGTCTGTACTGGGATCGTATCATCCTCTGGTTTCCCCTCCCGGCATGCCCACCCATCTACTCTTCGTAATGTCTCACGACTCCAAATCCGGTTCATGACCGACAATCGGATAGGGACCAAGGCAATGATAATCAATGGAAATGCAGGAGCTGCAACCGTCAGAGTCACACCGAATACGACACCAGTCATGATGATTTGAGTGATGGTGTACATGTGAATTCTGAGCCAGCTAACACCGGCGGGAAGTTCAGGAAGATCAGATGGTGCAGTGAGGAGATTGACGATCCGTTCCAGGATAGGATTGACGGACAAGGACTGGTAGCCCATGAAAAGAAAGAGCCCGGCAAGCACGGAGGTCTGCGTGAGGCCCAGTAGCTTCTGCAGGGGAGGCGACACAAAAACGAGAATTAGAGCAGCCTGAATGAAGTGCGAGTATCTCTGCTCATAGGTCCTTGCGACATGACGAGGCGACTCTGGTTGCTCACCCTCTTCTGCAGAAGGACTCTCCAGGACATAGTGCATCAGCGATTCTGAGTGAAGCGGCGCTTGGGGGAGGAGACCATTGGCCGGGGGGATGCCAAGAATACCACATATTATTGTAGTTGTTCCCAGAAGAGCCACATCCCAAGCATAGCCGCCTGGCTTCTTGGTTCCGTATCGCTCTACAGTGCAGATAATGCTACTGATTTCATGATCGAAGTAGAACAAGACTGTAACGATGGCGCCTGGAATCATGGACAGGAACACCCATTCGATGGGCGCCTCCCAGAACCGAACAAAAAAGGTAGCTCTGTCAGGGCTTGTAGGTCGAAAGCTAGTCTGCACCTCGAGTCGGATATGGTCCAGCGAGGCTAGTTCTCCGATGTATGGGATTCCAATCCAGAAGATGATGGAAATGGCGGCCGCATACTCTGTAAGACCAAGTCGAACGTATCGATGGAACATGGGTTTCCATGAGTTTGCGGTAGACAACAAAATGGCCAGAAGACAAGTGCCTATGGCACCTAGGATGGCATAGAGGAAGGCAGCGAGTGAGACTCGGGCATGAGTACGCTTCAGTTCCATGGCGGCTTTGTGGAAGTAGATGACGCTGTTGAGCAGAGAAAAGATGTCGGCGCTGAAATGAGTGACATATTGCATTGTCCAGTCATGAGCATTGAAGATGGCAAGGAGATAGTGCATCCAGCCGGCATGGATAAGAGTCCATGCCATGACAGGCAGAAATTCGACCTATTTGTTTATCGTTAGACGACTTAGCTTTATACTACTCGTTCAACTTACATGGAAGTGCTTGTCGCATAGTTCGTAAACGTTCTCGGCCAGGACTGAAAAAGGACCCGTCACACCAAGAATTGTGAGAGGTTGACCTGAGAAACTATTGTCGTCAGCGTGTAACTCAGCTGAGTCTCGCAATATGAGTAACACCTACAGAGAGAATATAAGACCGCAAAGACCAGTGCTGAAGACAACCTCGATAGTGCCCCACGACTTTCCAGTCAAGGTATACAAGTCACTTGCAAAGGTGATGCCGGGTAAAAGATTGGTGAAGAAGATGTAGACGGCACTCGCAACCACCTGCTGGTTAAAGACTTGCCAGTCTGATAGGTACCGGCCTTTGAGGTTGATGACATCCTCCTTTAGCAGCCGAAAGGGACGAAGACTGCCCTCTTTCCCGAAGTACTTGGATGATCGACTCTCTTGACTGGGTGGATCCGAATGATCGGCTGTAACACCTGATGCATCTTGAGTATTGGTGTTTGGTGTAACAGTGTTGCTAGATCCAAAGGTTGGTCTTCTCTCGATATCAATTGAGTCTTGGACTGGCTCAGTCTCAGGCCTAGCCATTGTTCACGTCAAATTGGACTATAAAATCAAGACAAAACTCGTCGGTTCTGGGGTGAACTGGAAGCAAGTACATGATGCATCTTCCCTCGACTTTGAGCGAGGGTCCCGAGTCAATTTATCACTCTGGTCCAGATGAAGAGCCTGGTCTTGGCTTTTTCTTGGCTTTGGAATATTTCTTGGCGTTTAATGGCTATTTGCCGTCGTCCCTTGTCGGTACCACAAACGGTTTGATCATGTTCATTTATACTTTGGCTTATTGTCTCTTGAACCGCGTGGTTGAATTCAGAAACTCAATTGGTTCGGCATTGAAGAGAGGTAGAGTGACGTCACTTTCAGCTATCTGCACGTGCGGAGGGGCAAGGCTGACAGAAGTGGGCCTCACTAACAAGGCTGAAGTCTAGCATTACCAGTCCTCTTTTTCAGGGTCTTGAATTGGAATACCTTAAGAACTATCCCAGCATCATCACATATCTGCGATCTCTCGACGTCAATCTATCGCGAATTCAAAATAACATGCAAGATACATGACCACGGTAAATCTTCTCGAATAAACCGACACGATGGCGCAATTCATTCCTCGGCAAACATTTGCCCTACCAAACTCAATTCCCAAGACATATTACCTAGGCCATCATGCTACAGCCCAATCCGATATGATCAAGAGACTGAATACTATACATCTCATCCTCGAATGCCGCGACCTACGTCTCCCTTTGACCACGAATAATCCCATCCTCGAACACTCCCTTGCCGGCCGCGAGCGAATTGTCGTCTTCACAAAATGTGATCTCACAATCAACAAACCCGAGTACGTCAATGCTCTGCGCAAGCTGTATGGTGATCGCTTTGTTCTCTGGAACAAAGAAAGTCCCGATACAACAAAGGCCCTCCTCAGAAAGGTCAAAGAAGTTGCGCGCGCAATCGACCCAATCGCGGGAATGAGAGCCATGATCGTGGGAATGCCCAACGTCGGAAAGAGTTCATTGCTCAACACGTTACGGCGTAGTGGGCTACCGCAGAAACTTGCAAAGGCGGCCAAGACTGGGGGGCAACCAGGAATTACGCGCAAGATCGGCACGAGTGTTCGCATCCTGGAGACAGAAGGCAAGGATTCGAGGAGAGGTGTTGGTGAAGGGGTATTCGTGTTAGATACTCCAGGTGTCTTTGTACCATACGTCGACAACGCCGAGACTATGATAAAGATTGCGCTCGTACAAGGCATCAAGATTGGCCTGGTACCTGCCGAGGTTCTGGTAGACTACCTACTCTACCGCCTCAACAAGCTCAACCCGGCCTTCTACAAGCAATATTCAAAGCCTACAAATAGTGTTCAGGAGCTACTTACTTCCGTTGCTGTGAAAACGGGTAAGTTGAAGGCTGGGGGTGAGCCTAACTTGCATGGAGCGGCGAGCGTGTTCCTGAAAGACTGGAGAACTGGGAAGCTGGGTAAGTTCATGCTCGAAGACTTAACGGACGAAGCAATCGAGGAACATCAGCAGCGAATGCTTAACCCTCCACTCAGCATGAACCAGGCTAAAAAGCAGCAGAAAGAAGCACGCGCACAAGAACGAGCGGGTGCTTAGGTAGAATGACGAATTCAAGACTTGATCACTGTAACATGTATCTGTATAATAGGGCATTTTTCTTTTCATGTACACTACTACCTAAGCATATTGTCTTACATCATACTCGAATTCGTGTTGTCCCTTACCCACATGACCTTTCTTGCTGAAACTGCGCAGGCACCAATGACCAAGTCCTTGAGGCGTGCTAGGGTATATATAGAATGATAGCCGGAACACCAGAGGGTCCCTGCCTCGATCAAGTGCTTCCAGTCAAATGACAAACAACCAAAAACCCTAAGAAGAACGAAAAACCCGTGCCTGTTGCATCAATTTTAGATGCTGGTGACGCCCCTGGATGTACCTTAACCGTAAACGCCTGAAATAATAACAATAGAGCACGTGTCCCTTGCTGTAGAGACTCCAAGATGTGCTGCTGCGAACCTAATCTGTGCCATCAGGTATACTGATTCTGCCATTTGACCATATCCCTTGTCAGAACATCCATCATTTCCATGGGGTTCAAGTCTTTGAACTCTGTACCCTCAGAGGACTCTCGAGTACTTTCCTTCTCAGCAGTCTCAGAACCCAGAGTCTTCTGAAGCGACACCTCCCCGTTACTCGTGTTCTCGTTCGTCACTGGCAATGTCTCGGCTGCAAGGTCTACTTGAGTCCTTGAGATAAAATCCATGATGGCGCCAACACGTCGTTTCATGTCCACCATATTCAACTTATGGTGTATGGCCGGCTTTGACTTGCCATGTCGATGTTCACTCGTTGGTTTCGGATGAGCCGGCGTTGGCTCGTCACTGGTCTTCTGTATGTCTCGCGACATCGACCGCGCTGGTGACTCGCCTTCCCCATCTCGATCTCTGGTATACTGGTTCCTTCCTTTGCCTTTCTTGTGAGCAGTTCTCCCGCCACGCTTCTGGGCGCCTGAAGCAGGTTGATGGCTCGCAGGAGGTGTGTCGGGCACAGGCTCTACTGGCGCGGGGGTCTCCATAATGACAGGTGTCTCGATGCTCTTCGTAGCTGGGGGTTTGGCTGCGGCAGGGGGTGTCTCCTCGGCAGGATCCGAGTCTAAGTGATTGTCAGTCTCAGCCTCAGCTTTACAGTAGACATTGTGGTTTAGCTTACCCTCTCCTCGTCGCCTTTCTGCGCGGCCTTTGCGTTTATCTGCGGCTTCTTGTCTCTGGCGCTCTTTGTCTTCCTTCTCGGTCTTGGCTCGCTGGTTCTTGTTGCTACGGACTCTCTTCGTTCCATTACGAGTATTGATTTCGTCGTCTGACTCAACGTGAGTCTGTACTTCGGCCAGTTCGATGGGGGGCGAAGGTGACCTTGAGCTGGTTCTTTGCCGCTTGACACTTATCGGATTTCTCAGTGATGCCAACTTGTCGTCCCGTGGACGAGCATTGACGGCCACTGACTCCTCACTGTCGCTGCGTCCTCGTTTCGCTCGTCGAGTCAAGATTTCTGATCCATCTTGAGGCACGTCTTCTTTGCTTGCTTCAATAGCTCTCAACAGTTGCTCATCTTCGTATGCACGGTCGCGGCTGTTCATTGTGGATCTTCGCTTAGAACTTTGCGAAGCCGAAGTAGGGCGCGAGTTCTTGCTCGTCCCCGTCTTGGGTGAGCGGTTGCCTTCCTTAGCGATCGAGGTAGCTCGGGAGGTCGCGCGCGACGGACGATTATGTGGAACATATTTGGACCATTTTTGACTGAGAAGGATACTGTCAGCGCAAGGTGATCGCAATGGCAGTGCGCAGCGAAGGGATGTGAAACAGGTAGTCGGGGTGAAAAAAACAGAATTTTCAAAAGGTGGACGTCTCAGAGACATCTTGACTGAACAAAATCCAACCGGAATGACAAGTTTGACTCACCCATTGCTTGCCGTATAGATCTTGTGGAGTTCTTTGCGACATTGCTCGCAAAAATACTCATCAGGAGAGCTCTCGGCGCTAAAAATGCCTACGCAGGCGCCGTGCTGCCAAACTTTACAAATGTCGCATTGAACGAAGAAGCCGGTAACATCTTCAGTAAATTCAATGGCATTGAAAAAGTCCAAGTCAGCGCCTTCAACAGGCGGACGACCTGGATATTCTTCAGCATCACAGATGCATCGAACAGCCTCATCCTCCTCTTCTTGAAGGTCGTCGCTTCCGTTCACCATATCAAAGTTGTCGGACTTGGAATTTTTGTCGGTATCGTCTTCTTGGTTCCGCTTTCGCCTTCGACCGAGAAGAGTATCGTCAATGTCTTCAAATGGCTCCGAGGACAACGAGCCGCTAGGCGTAGACTTGTTGGAAGAAGGTTTGGCGACAGATCTTGTGTTCCGCTCGACTCGACCCGACGTGTTTGAGGATACCGATGATTGTTGAGATTGAGAATTGGTGATGCGGGCTCTCGATGACCGTCGCGGCGAAGGTGGTGCCATTGAGGGAGCAGGGTCACCGAGGTGAGGTGGAAGATGAGTAGAAAACGAGTTGGTAGAAAGGGTAGGGGGGTCGACGCCTCGTTCGACAGACGACGGCGCGTGTAATACTGTAGAGCAGGTAGGTTCTCTCCGATGTTGGTGGTCACGTTAGAAGGAGGTGGGATCGCGAGAATTGAACGTAATGCAATGGCGACCAAGATCGTGGGAGCTGGGTTGGTGAGCAACCAGCGACGGCTGCGACTACTGGAACAAGAAGGTAGAGCGTTCGTATCGAAGACGGGGTTGGCAAGCAAGCATATCGAGAATGCGCAGAAACGCTATGAGTATGACACGGAGAAATACCGTAACAATGAGGTGGTATGTGCCGGAGAAGAGTGGGCGGAAGCTTTCTTTGGAGGAGGAGAAGGAAGAGAAGAGGCGCGGACATGGGCTTGCTCAAGCGTGGGCATGGGAAAGTGGGCAGGAAGGTGGGCGCGGGTCTCACTTGCCTATCGCTTCAGTAAGACCTGAACCGATGGAACCACTACAAGACCACCTGCAGGGCATTTTAGCACTCACTGTACATACTGCCCGCTCGGGATCAGTGCAGTTACCTTGCAAGCTCCAGGATACAGGGGTCTTCTGGAGCACTGTGCATAGGTACCTGGCCATTCAGAAGCCACACTGAAAAATTCTAGTCCCACTCACCGTAACCAACTCGAACCTTGACGTCGGGGTAACAGATAAACTTGACTACTCTGCCGTTCTAGAGTGTAAAACGAAATCAGTAAGCTGGTCAATGCCATTTCAGACAGGACCTTCAGATTATCTGGTCTTGCGCCATAAAGCTTGGATATTAACTTTTCCAATATCCTCTTGTAACCTTTGCCAGTGGAATTAGGAACCTACTGTTTGCTGATCAAGTGGCTAAACCCCCACAGTTGACGGTTTGTTTCCGCTTCCATCATGGTCAGTCAATCTGGTAGGTAGGTAGCAGGTAGGCCGTTTTCGTAGATAATGTCCGCATGTATCAAATCTCTACCGTGCATACCCTGCAATCCATACATGGGGATTCTCGGGAGAATGACATCAGGGAAACATTGGATGTCATGGATGTGCGTACAGTAGCACATGAGCAACATGTATGTATGCTTTAGGGCGCGCTCAACGGTATTTTATGTCCATAATGAGATGATGTAGAACGTGTCAGAGCGTGAGGACAGCAGTCATGAATCCAATCATGACCTTTTCTTTTTCTTGTGGGTGCTGTCAGTTGGGAATTGGAGAAACCCAAAAGGTGGGACAATCACTTCCTTTCCAGCCTATAAACATTAGGCGCCAGCTTGGCTGACTAACTGTTCCACTGCCTCCCAACGGCCATGGCCCTGGCTCTAGCTGCGACAACTCCACTGGTGATGATTTAACCACACAGCTACAGATACTGTACAGCAACTCTGAGGTGTTATCGGGCTTTGCTTTGATATTTTCAGTCTACCGACGTTCTGGATTCTTTCTGTTAAATTATTGTTGGATTTTGGACGACCTCAGCGGGTGGTCAAGTTTGATCGTCACTTCTCCAGAGACTCTCAAGCCCCCCTCCACAAGTAACCCGGCCGTGACTGGGTAAGCGAGCCCCGACCTTGGACAACCACGAACAAGTCCAACAACCATTCATATAGCCTCTCCAAGAATCGATCGACCTTGTACTTGAGACGAGGTTCAAGGCTGAGGCTGGACTGGCTCAGACCAAAGCTCGCTCTAGTACTCCACGTTCAGCCGTGATACCTTACGTCGACAATATGTTCTGACCCGCACACAGAACGCTTTAGAGCCCGACCGAACCAAGTTACCCCTCTGAGACAACACCAAGGCCTCGAACTCGGTGTTGGCGTTTGCGAATCACGATTTTGGTACCCCTTTCTTGGTGGTATGCTCAGCAAGTTACAATCAAGACAGCTCGTCGACAATAGATCGATTGTATAAATTGCGATACAACCCTTCTTTGGCCACACTTGCTGTTCGACTGCTCCTTACCTACTTTGTGGTTTGCATCAGAGTCAATACAATGTTTGATGGGTACGCTTTCTATTCACTTTGGACGTTGCGAGGCAGTTCCGGCGCTGAGCAGGCCTTGATACTTCAAATTATATCAATGGCTGGCTAGGTAGGCTGAGCGACGGTCTGGCAACGTCATGAAATATCCCCATTACCACATCCCTCGTCATGTTGAACGTTACTGCCTTTATCGTGTCTATTCTTCTCGGTTTTATGGGGTCATGGATGCTAATGGGATATTTGTCTTCTTCACGCGCAGATCATAGTCCCAATATGTCGCCAGATACTGCATCGTCGTCATTTCCAAGCCGACCGATTCGGCCATTACCGAGACGTCGACTTCGAGAGAAGCTCTCCCCGGAGGTCGCGGATACGATAAAATACCCCCCTTCAACACATGAAACTGCTCCCCTTTTCTATTATCCGCCATATACACTTAAGGACGAGGGAAGTCTACCAAGAATAGGCTCCACAAGTCCAACTCAACAGAGCCGAAGGACAGAAACAGGGCGCAATTACACCCCTAGACAAAACGGCCTAGGATTGCGTGACGGCGACGATGAAGAAATGGCCATGCGAAGTACCATGGTCACTCGTTCGCCTCCCAAGATCCTAACCCGCGCTGCTCGACGACATTCAAAGCCAGACCAACCTCGCACGAATGCGCAACCGCCTCATTCTGCAAGATCATCGGCGGACGGCTATGATTTGTTTGAGAACGCGAACAACAAAAAGAAGCGCAAGATCCCTTCCGCAGGCGATGCCATACTTAACAGCACCCAATTGTTGAACAATGAGATGGGATCCATTGCTATTTCGACTGACGCAGGACATTCTCCTACCAGCGAGCTGCATAGTGATAGAGCGTACCCGCATTCAGGCACCAGTAGCTTCATGACCAACAATCAGGGAATATCAGGTCCTGGCCGAGGAAGGCTTGGACGCTCGAGGAACGGCAGAAGCCCACTTCGAGCCTTGCCTGATGGCAACAGTTCTTGGACCGGACGAGCGCCAAAATCTACTCAGCCCCAATGGGCACCAGGTGGTAAGTTCTCTTATTCTCGCCCAGTGTCATATGCTGCTCTTCTGCTCTTCTCTTGTATTGTCCTGTTTCCGAATAATGTATCCATGATGGCAGTTGCGCTTGCGTCAGTCAGTCGCCTGCATGGTCCTCTTGTTCACGTGGTTTGGTCTATTGGGATCAATGGCATGGCTGCGCATATATGACAGAGCGGAACCTTAATGATTCTTGCCACTTGGCAACTTGCATAATCATTCGATTCTCAGTTCTGTATTCGCACTTGCCTTCCACCATAGTTGCTCCATACCTCTGTCATCTGCAGGCCACCAGACTCTAACACGGGAAAACAGAAAAAGAAGGAAGCGGTATAATTTCAAACGCCATCGCAAATGCTGAAAAGCTGCGACCCCAGAGCCAGGACAACGTGAGCTTACTCCAGCAACACTCGACTGTGACAAAAAGCACTCCAGCGTCGACCCAGTTCACCTTCACCTGCGAATCCCAAGTTCCTGGGACAATTCAGTGGCCTGGTAAGTGCACACGAGAGAGCGAATATACACGTTTACTGATCTGAGCGAAAGGTCACGCGAATAAGCACAGCATGTCGACCCAGGGTGGCCCTGGCTCCTTGCCACCCGGCAGTGTTGCTCACCACGACGGTTCCTCCGTCGCCGCTAGTAGAGGCTCCGGAAGTTCTCGTCGAGATAGCAAGCGCCGCCTTGACCGGTCACTTGACAGGGCTGCGAGGCACCGCCGTCAGGTTGCTGCAGAAACCCGACGAACAAAACCCGACAACGCAACACATGACTGGATGTGTGGATTCTGCGAGTACGAAAGCATTTTCGGCGAACCTCCTAAAGCACTGATCCGAGCGTATGAGATCAAAGATCGAAAACGTCGACAAGAAGAGGCTGATCGCAAGCGACTTCTTGAAAAGGCCAAGGCGAAGAGCAGGAAGGGGAAAAAGAGTGGCAAGGCCTCGTCCAGGGGAGAGCATGCTGTTACTCAGCCACCAAATCAGGAACAAGGCAGCAATATTGACACGAACCATCATCACTCGACCCAGCCAGAAAAGGGTGAAAACTACCCCGATTCTCCTGGAGAACGGACAGGGCCCGACATAAAAGCCAACGGTTTATCACCCTAGGGTTTGGGCATGCTATAGGGGATTGCGCTGCTCGAGCAACCTAATTCCCCTCGTCAGTCTGAGGAAACTGCGCTCGTTATCGATCTATCAAGATACGGAGGGTATCTTTCAGTTAACTTGGTGTCGGAGTGCAGTCTCACATTCTGAAAGTTCCGCAATCTCGACAGCTTTTGCTTATTGTTTTTGGTCTTATGAATTGCAGCAATAGCTCAACGGCTTAGGGATCACTTACTTCTTATTTGATCGGAGGATGTATTAGCTTACAGAAGACTGAGCTACTCGGTGGGGAGATGGCTCAGTAACTGAAAGCAACTACGGGTTATCAGGCATAGGAATGTGTTAGGATATGCCACCATGGATAGCATAATTACACTTTCAGCATCAAGAACAGCGGGTGTGTATTACTAGAGCTACTTATAGTAGTAAATAGGTTCCTTTACGACCACTCTTTGTTAACCACTTGCTTCGTCTCTTCCTTTTGACATGCTATACGTGCCGTTGTTTGGATAGTCCAGAATCGCATAAGACGAACAAAACCGAATAGAAATGAAACGGTCTAGTCGGACATTGACGTCAGATGGCCCCTTATTAATTCATTCAGGAGGAGTTTACGCTTGGTGGGTTTAGATGGAAACTAACCATGCGGCGGGGACTATGATTTAGACGCAGCTGAAAAGCATGAACCCCTTGAGTTAGTTTCGTAGGGTAGTGGCAGGTATGTACGGATAATAGTCCGACAGTATTCAAAGCTTGACGGTTCTTATTACGACGTCTCCCGCCTCTATAGGTAGTTGACGGATGTTCCTACACACAGATAGAGTTGCATATATACATGGGGCCAAGCTTTTCGGCGACGAACTGGTGCGTGCATGCAAATGTGGGCGATGGACCCTCACTCCTCGCAACGCAACCCAAGGCCCCAGATTGTTTATGTTTATTCCGCCGAGAAAATCTTGTAGATCTCGGCAGCAGGAAAGCTGGAGGCCTGTCGAGCTGGACCTGATGAGGAACTGATCTACAAATGGAGTAGATTAGTGATCTTTGAAAAAAGATCTGTGCAGCAGCCGGATTGTTTTTTTCTTCTTCCTTTCTAGCTGAGATTGCCTGGCACGACACAAGAAACAGGAAAGTTTAAGTTACCTGATACGTACCTATGTATTGCAGCACGGTGACAAGGAGCAAAGACTCTGTCATGTCCTCCCAACTCACGGCACGTTGGCATAAACACGTGGCTATTATTGTACAGAGTTATTGTTCCCAATGGCCGGACACATGTCATCCTTCCATGCCCAAGATATCAGAATCTTTCTATTGGACCCTCTTATTAAACCCCTTCCTCAGTTATGCGATGCAATGCTACCTATGTACATAAGGCGATGCGCGCCCTGGCCTGAGACCTGACCTGGCAATGGAGCTAGATCAATCGGAGCAAAGTACAGTGGAGCCCCAATTGAGGCTAGCGTTGCTGGTGCGCACTTAGTGGCTCGATACTTGTCGTCATCGTCTCTAAACTAGCATCCGGGCATGGAACCTCCCTCTTCTTCTTCAAACTACTTTTGCAGCCCTAATTTCTGTCTCATTCAATCAACCCTGACGTATTCCCAACACAACATAATAGCATTACTATACTTAATGTGAGCCGATAACTTGACTCACATCTCAGCGTCATTATTGACCGTCTCCCGAAGATCCGCGGCCTTTCCTGAATGCAAGCCGCCTGTTGAGCTCTGCTGGCCTCGCGCCGTTTTCGATCTAGCCCACCCTAATCCAGCCCATCATGTTTGGCTCAAGGAGGCATCGCACTCCCTCTCTGGTGAGTCTATCTGTAATTTGCTTTACTTATATACCGTTTCTGCAAAACCGGTTTTGGCTTTTTTGAGTTTCGCGCGCCACGGCACCTGCCAGGATCGTCGAAGGCATTCGCTATTGTGAAACTTGCCGCTTTCGTCTTTGACCATTGTATTATCATCGGCCTTCAACTCTTCTCGCGACTTTTTCTTCATTCTCTTCTGTCTCTTCTTTTCTTTTTCATCCCCTTTGCAGTCGGTTTTGCACCACTAACATGGCGATATCATCTCAGCCGTTGACCAGGGAGACCGCCAATCCCAACGCCGCGACCGCCGCCGCATCGGCCTTTTTGCGACGGGAAACAACGCCATCTTTGTCGTCAGCGGCAGCTGCAGCCGCTCTCAAAGCTCGACCTACAACACCAACCAATGTCTCTCAGGTCCAATCGAAACGAGTTTCGCGCAGGAGCGCATCTGTGTCGTCTTCCGGAAGCCGGGACAGACGAAGTCGGGATCTTCATCGATCGCCGAGTGCGAATTCCATGACAGAGCGGACCTTCCGGTCTCCTTCGCCATCGCCAGCCAGGAACCCTGCTCCGCAGGCCCAAGATGTTCCTCCGGTCCCCAAGATTCCTCAAAATGAGCAAGTCAAATCCGATACAAAGAACCCAACACGCAAACGGGCAACGAGTTTGCAGACGCAGTCTTTTCAAACAGCCAGCCAAAAGATGAAAAACGATCAAGGCACCTGGTTTGGAGCAGCTGCAGCTGGGGATATGTCCAATATGCGACGAGCCACTGTGGTCGATAAAAGAGCGTCAGTAGATTTACGTCCTAGCAGTCCAAGCTCCATCAACTTTTCGTACCCCCGTTCTATGACTGACTCACCCAGTCAATCAAATAACGCAATGGTGTACGATCCCAATTCAAGGCGAATGGTTCCCCAGGCACAGTTGCTGATACAAGAGCAAAATGTCCGAGATGCATCCGAGAAACCTACCCGCAAGCACAAGCACGAAAACTCCAAGGCTGGCAGCCATCTTTCTAAGGGAACATTAGGACGGTTAAAGGGTACCGCTGTCGAACCAGTCTCACCGCCACCTAAACCGTCCAAATCTGCACAAAGTGAGCCAGTTGTTCAAGCGGCAGTTACACAACCTGAACAGGCCAAGGAGGTCAGTCAAGCCAAGCCTGAGCCTGAACCCGCGCCGGAACCGGATCTCGAGTCTAAACCAGATATCGAGCGTGAGATAAAGCATGCGGCAAGGCCCAACGTGCCTGAGGAGCAAATGATGGATGAGTCTGATGTAGAGTCAGAGGGTGAAGCGTCAAGGCAAGCAGCTCGCACTGTTGCAAGCCCACCCCAAGCTACCAAACCTGAATCCTCCATTAGAAAGCGACCATCTATCGTGCACGAAGACCGTGAACAGGAGGAGGAATACGAGCCTAATAAGCCAACTATCTCCCGGGAGCGCTCAATGGATGGGGTTGATGCGATACCAGTCAAGTCTACTACTCCACCCCAAACACAGACTTCAGTTCTGGTAGATCAGCAGAACGAAACTGTGCGTCGCACTCGTGTTCATTCTGAAAGCCCTGCCAGGAGTCCCGCTCGCACAACGCACTTTGCGCCCAAAACCGATCAACTAATCGTCAGGCACGAGCCCCCTCCACGATCGTTATCGCCTCGAAAGTCTGCACTTAAGTATTCAAGCCCTCGTGACGCGTCTCCTTCAGAAGATGGTTCAGATGCATCCGTTGCTTGGTCAGGCATGGCCCGAGAAGATTCAGATGCATTACGAAAGAAAAGTGTGCGGGTAAGCTTTGACGATGGGAACACAGCAATTATGGGTGAGGCTGCGCCTGCACCAGATACGGATTCGCCACGATTAGCCAGTCCCCAGTCAAAGAAACCTTGGCATAGCATCATCGGACGGAACAAGAAAGACTCAATAACTTTGGATGAAGATGAAACAATGACCCCCCGTCCCGCTCTGCCTTCTTTCGGAAGTGTTCGTGAGAAGAAGGTCAGAGAACCCGAGGAGCGACCCCTTGTTCGGCCCACGGACAGATCAGCATCACCTACAATTGCTACAACTTCGCACCCTACGGAAGCCGATGATCAGCCCACTACACAGAATTTAGCTCAGTCCAGCGACCACGCTATCGGATCTGTTTTGTCGCAAGAACAAGCCTCTCGCAATGAAGCCAACACCTCCAGATACCGAGAGCCACTACCTCCTGTGGTCACGTCTGTTGACGGCCAGGGATATATCAGTAACAGCGACCTAGAATCCGATATTGAATCCGACATTGGGAACTTGGAGACTCAGACATCCACAGGCCACGGAGTAGAAACACAAACCACGGTTAATGATTCAACTGGCGGGGTCGAGAGTGATTCGGCAAAATCTAGTCCCAGCGACAACATACCAACGATTTCGATCATACATCCCAGCCCGCGCATCCCCGATGAAAACCAATCAGATTCGCCTTCGGACTTCTTTGATGTCCCTGGAGAGTTTCCTGCAGACACAGATAACAAGAAGCGAATCTCCGATGACAGCAAAGAGCCAGCACAAATTTCGACACGTCGGTCCTTCGATTCAACTAGTGCAGTGTCTTCGAGTTCTCAGATGCATGATATCCAAGAAGTTTCAGAAGAATCTGACGGGAGCAGCATCTACAGTGACGCTTACGAGGACCTGTCCGACATGGAGGGAGACGGTTTCTTATCGCTTGATGCGGTTGTCGATAGTCCCATTGAGCCCACTGTTCCCCAGAGAGTATTAGAAAAGGCAATGGCCAAGTCTCAAGAAACCGACAAGTCTCAGGAGTCTACACCTGTAAAGAGCACCTCTCAAGTTCTCCAGACACCCAGCGACTGGCAGACCGCGAAGGCGTATTGGAGGAGTCTGAGCCCGGAGGGTAGGCGCCAGCTTGAAAAGGAGGCTATGGAGGATTCCGATGAAGAACCCATTCCAGAACATGCAGTGCGTCGACCAAAGCACAAGACAAAGGCCCATACCAAAGCAAAGGATGCGGAGGAACCAATTCAAGAACCCCTGGAAGAGCCCGAAGTTTCAGAAAAGTTGCGCGACACAAAACGAGTCTATCAGATTCAACCAGGCACGAGCTGGCCCCGCGATGATGTTGAAAAGCTTCGAGTCCAGCCTTCCACTTCAGACAACACAACATCAAACGGAGGCAGCAAGCTCCGGAAGTCAATGCGAGGTGCTGCAGCCCCTGTAGTCGAAAATTCAAAACCAGCTCAGAGTGGCAGTATGCGTAAGTCTATGAGATCTGGCACTGCTCCCTCCAGCCCCCAGAATTCGAACGGCAGCCATTTACGCAAGTCCCTTCGTCAAGAGCCCGATGCCAGCGTTACTCCGAATACCGGGATGCGTAAATCGCTCAGAGCAAACGGCTCTACGGCTAATGGTCATACTACGTCCCCAACTTCAAAGAATACTCGGCCTACATCTTATCAACCGGCAACCACATTCGAAACCGTTAAAGCTCAACGCCGCACGCATTCTGAAGACAGGGGACCTACTATGCGAGGTGCCGCGAAGCCAGCCCTGACACGTCGAGGATCTGATTCCAGCGAAAGCAGTTTCCGGCGTGCAAGGCCTGGGGGCGGGGAAGGTCTTAGCTTCCGTAGGACGATGAGAGGAAGTGTTCGAGAGCCAGAACCAGTGGCAACGCCCGCCCAAGAAACTCCCCGAGGAAGCAGCCGGTTTAGCCTTCGATCGTTATCGCCTGCTGGGTTCCGACGCAACTCTAACACAAGCTCACCTCCCCCTGTTGCGATGAGTGGTCGTATGCGCCAGTCACTGCGTTCCGGATCATCTGAAGCCGAACCTTCTCACAAGCGCCTTTCTGGTTTCGGTCGTCCAGCCAAGGCCAAGAAATCTAAGGGTAGTAGTCGTTTTGAAGATTCAAGCGACGAAGATGAGTCACATCCAGCCTTCCGTAGCCGTTTTGTCGACTCCAGTGACGAGGACATTCCTTCACCCGTGCCTAAGCAAAAGCGCGTGCCGAAAACACTGCGAGACTCGTCTTCAAATGGTGCCGCCGCCGCCGCTATAAAGGTCCCTGCTTCTCGTGCTGGTATCCAAGATTCTCCTGACCTACCCGACAGCGACGACGACTTAGCGCCGCCACAGCAGGGAATTACTTCCAATGGTGCAGCCTCTCGATCTGCTCCAGTATTGAACCGAAATGGCTCAGGGCGAGGCAATCTGGGAGCCCAAAATGACACTGCCGAGAAAATGGGGGCACGGCCAGGTCACAAGCGACGTGGCAGCTTTATGTCATCAATTCTGCGTCGCAAGAAGGACTCCTCTGATAAGGTTTCTCGCAATACAAGCGAGAGCGCTTCCCGCAGGGATACTCATCTCGAGCGCGATCCGGAGCGTCTTGCTGTTATCCGGAGCAACAGTGAAGGGGCTGCTCACAGCTCACGTCTACAAAAACGTGGGGCAAATTGGCCTCTCAAAGACCATGAGCATACTCATGAAGAGGAAGATTTCGACGAAGGCTCCCAGAACACGTATGTCGTTGATGAGGAGAAAAGGCCATCTACTGCCGGCGGTATCGGCTCATCTCCATCTTCTCCGACAAACAAAACAGGCTTCCTCAAGCGTCGTAGTACTTCTCACAGTCACATGCGCCCCCATGCAATGTCAGCTGATGGTTCAGAAGTTGGCACGCCAAAGAAGAAGAAATTCGGAGCACTGCGCAGAATGTTTAAGCTTGACGAATAAGCTATATTCTTTGAAACCCACCACTGCACGCTCTTCATAATACCAACGACTGTTACAAAGTAACAATTATTTATCAACTACTTTTAGTCTTCAACTTTTTACACTCATACACTCGCTCCAGCGCTTCTCTGTTTCATACAGAGCAATGCGTTTCTCTTTGTTCTCGACAACGCGCTATCGGAATTCTTGGATTAATGCATAAACTGACGGATTAACTTGGATGAATGGATGGTTGGATGGATGGGTGATTAATCGGTTGGATACCACCCAAGATGCACACAGGACTAAAAACCTATCGATCGTAATATATAGTAGCTATTTATCTCACCCTTCAGTTTCCTAACTGTAACAATAGATACCATGTTAAGCAATATTCTTCAGCGTCAAACGCATTTCACTAACTTTATGGCCTTTTGAGATTCATGTAGAGCGCCTCATCATTACTGAAGTTTTCGAATTTATCACGGTTTGAGCCTTGAACTAAGTGGACAGATAGCATGTCCATCCATACTCATTTGGATGGTTGTTGTTTTTCGGCAGCACCTTGAGCATGCTGTTGCAGCGTCTTGCTTTTGGTTCTATAATGGTATCAACTCCACTCACCCCGTTTCCTCTCCCGTCTGTATCCGTCCGCCTAAAGCTGCTCAGATTCAAGTCAGCTTCGCCATCAACGCCTTGCCCCTGGACCGATCATATATCTAGAAAGAATCAACCGCATATGCAGCTTTCAATCCTTGACACCCGAGCCAGGTGTTACTAAAAGCAAATGGGCAACCTATAAGATGATACTGAAGACCGTGGGTACTTTCATGCACCCATCAACAACTCCATGGCCATGCGCTCCGGGTCGTTAGAAAAAAGAGTGGTACTTCCCGCTAACGCCGAATTTCAGTTGAAAATGGCATACATAGTCCCTGTGAGACCTCGCCTGAGTGTATGCAGCAACAAAATAGTGCTTTTAGAATGAAGCAGAGATGTTTAGTTTTTTGATCGCGGTCTGTCACTGCCCCGTGCCTTTTCGCGTTCAAGGAGAAGTGTCAGCTGACTTTTCGTGCGTCCTAAAGGCACACTAGCCGATGTGGTCGGTGGAGTTGGTGTGAAACGAGCATCGAGAATAGATGGCCGAGGTGGCACAGCAGGAATGGTATGGTGTTCGGGTCGTCTATGATCGAGGTTATTCAAGTCCGATGCAGACCCAAATCCAGATTGATCGAGAATAGTGCCTGCGACAGCGACGTTAGATGTTGATGAGGTGGCTTCTGTGAAGAGACCCGGCGCTCTGATGCCATTTTGCAACTTGTGTTGGTCGTATCCGCCGTGAGACTGGGACCGAGCCATGGCAGGCAGGTCCTGGCTCTGGCTACTCTCCAGAGATCCCACGTTGAATGTTGATACTGAAGAGGTCCTAGATCCTCTACGTGATCCATGAGTCGTAAGGCTTATAAGAGAGCGGGCTTGTGGGAGTACACCTTTCTCGCGATGGATGCTACGAGGCCGATCTTTCGAGGGCGACGTCTGCTGGGTTTCCTCTGCTATCACGTCCTTTCCTACTTCTTTCCTGTGTGACGACGGTCGGACAGGTGCAGCTGGTCGTTTCCCACGTGCCTTTTCGCTCATTACAGGGCGTTCCTCCACCACACCATTGCTCTGACCACTCGTTGGTTGGTCACGTTCCACGGTTGTGCGGGTGTTGTGTGGTGCAGGCTGCTGCAGAGCGGCACTTCGAGACCCACCAGATGTCCCAAACCCAGTTTCTCGAATAAGGGGTTCTGCAGTTGGAGTCGACTTCTTTGACGGAGATGTTTTCTTATTGGCGAGAGGCGAGGAAGGAGTGAGCTTTTGGGGAGGTGTTGTCGTTTTCTTCATTGGCGAAGCCGTTACATACACAGGCGCCTCAGAGGCTGTCGCGGCTGTGCTTCCCGACGAGGGGATCTCATCTTCATCTGCAGATTCTTGGGGTGACACAAAGCGAGCCGTCGGCCGTGGCCCTGATGCCGACGGACCCCGGGCTTTTTTCAAGATCGGGTGGGTGGGTGGCGGTTTTGAGGCACTCGAAGATAGGGTTCTCAACGCTGAGTCGGTAGGTCTAGATGAGCGGAACCCTTGCGGTTGTGGTAGAGGTGGGGTCGCCTGAGCTTCGGCGGCTTCCAGAATTTGCTTGATCAGGGGGTGCATCTACACGGTGTCAGTTGGTGAGAGGAGTCCTCGGCCAAAAGCCTCAATGCTACATACATCGGGTCCCTCCCATCGGTTCGGTGGTCCCTTGAGGGGGACAAATGTTGGCCCATTAGAGATCTCTTCGTAAAGTTTGGCTAGGGCACTGCCCTTAAGAAACCTGCGATCACTTCCCCAGACATGCCACCAAAAGTTTTCGAGCCGACATGCTGTCGGATCCTGAAGCTTCTTATATGTGGTAGTGTACACTAAGCAAGTATAAGCCGTGTGCAAAGACATGTGGAAAGATCAATAGGTTTACCATGCCAATACTTCCAAACTTTGTCAGGGGGGACGATTGGGAAGTCAGCAACCTCCTTGTAAATGTTTTCCGAGTTGGTGACAATGCCTTTTGGCAGAATCATCGGCATGCTTGGGTCCATGACTGAAATTGTACGAAATGGTAGAGCCAGGCTATCATGAATAACTTTTGCGGCGACAGGATGCAAACTTGGTGATAAGACGGTTTCGTCTGCAAGTACCCCTGGCAGTTCCTTGGTGCAGAGGTGTTTGTCGTCGGCTACAAGCGAAGCATGATCGTTTAAACAAAGTGATAGGTGAGTGACCCGTGTGTGGATGAGTTTCGATGCTTTTGAGTGATTATGGGCGCACAATGTAACTCGGTGATCGATAAAGTCGTTCCTCTTTATTTTCTGCCAATTGCAAGTGGCATAAAGCTTCAACGCAGTTACCTCAAAATTTGGAAGTAATCAAAGGCAGTTGGCGGTCGTGAGTGAGTGTCGAATAAGTTCCCTGTTCAGATGGGCTTGAATTCAGGCAACACCAAAATCGAGCCGAGGAATGCAGCAGCTGACGCAGTTGAGGTGTACACAAAAGTCCGGGTTATACAGGACTCCCCGTCTCTATTTTTGTTTTGTTGCCCTTGGCGTGTGTCAGTAGTTGTTGATTCCCTCGGAGCGAAACACAGTTGCGAAAAAGAGCTTCGGAATGGCTCGTGACTCGTAAGCTCGTGACGCAAAAGTTGACTTCTCGTGTGTAAAAAAAGCGGCGAAAGTGAATAACAGTGGACCTTGCACTGGTGAAGCTGGACAGCTTTACTGAGTGAAACTCGAGTGGTGTTGCAGCGAAAGCTTAACTGAGCGCAAGCTTTTAGTTGCAGCTGTAAGCTAAACTGAGGGGGCCGTTCGAATGGGTGCTGTGTAAGTGTAACAACACATTCGGAGCTCTTTTGTTACATCTGCAGCTCGAGGTTCTTAAGAATTGAGAAAGCCTGCGCGCTGAGTGATGGAAAGAAGAAGAATTGGTTACAGATGCAAGAAATTTTTAAGGGTCGCAAGGTGAAAAAAAGTCTGTACCTGCTAGTGAACCAGAGAAAAAGACGGTGGAGAGCCGGTGGAGGGACTGATGATAATGGCTGAAGATATCGAATGCTTGCAGCTGGAGTTTATGGGTACAGCTCGGTCTGCTGAATCGTCGGGCCGGGGTACATGGAAACTTCAATAGCGGCGGCGGACGGCGACGTCGGAGTTGACAGTCGATGCTGGTCCAAAGTTGAAGGCGTGTCTCGCAGAAGTCAAGCTCTTCACACTTGATGCCGACTGGTTTCGGAGTCGATGACGATGCCAGGGGAACAATGTTGAAAAAATCTCGGAACAATGAAGAAAAGATTAAAAGCCTGGTATGTCGCCGCAAGCTCAGTAATAAAGTAGATAAAGTAGTTACAGATCGGAATTGTTGGCTTCGTGACGAGGGGGGCCGGGGAGGAATTGAAAAGGAGTTCGGTCGGCTTAGTTGGCTAAGGTAGGTAGGTACCTAGATGGCGGCGAAAGACGGGCAGCAGGTACCTTCCGGAGAGGCCGCTGTGTCGCTGACCGGTCCAGGCCAGAATGAGCCCTGTTAACGGAATGTATCAGATCCTCTGCGTCAAAAGAAAAACCAGGGGTCCGTGATTTTTAGCGACTTATTGCCCAGCACGTTTATCTGTTTGGTGGAGGTGGAGTTGAGGTGAGGGATGCCTGTCACTAAGGGCCTGCGCACTATAAAGATAAGCTGCTGTGTGGTTGAATCAATAATTCGATAGTCCCCTCAGCAGACGATGCAGGCAGTGGAATCGAGGTGCAATCGGGTGCTATATGAGTGCCAGGGGCATGCAAAAGCCACAACTGTGAGGGAGGAGGACAATGCAAGCATGGGAGAAACATATGTTGACTTGTGGTAGTTGACTCGTCTGTTCCTTCCCCAGCCTAGAGGTACTGGGAAGGCACCATTCAGAGCACCTACCTAAGTCTTAGTACTAAGTTTAGAGCTTGATGGCTAACAAGTTTCTAGTGCTAGATACCTCCCATATAGGTCGCCTGTAAGTCAGTCAGGCATACCTCGAGGTCACAGAAACCTCGATACTGTACTTGCCCAAGAGATAAAGCGAATTGGTTATTTTATGCCACTTTATCAGACCCGCTCTTGGGCTATCATCTTGTGTATTTTAAGCTTGGGTCTCAAGTTTTCTGGTTCCCCTACCTAGGCATCGTAGGCTAAGAATAGGCGCTAGCATCCAATCGAGGTAGGTTACATTGGAACCTGAACTACCGCGCACGCGGGCGGACACCCCCCTAGGTTCCATGTGACGTGCGTAGGGAGGGAGGCCCCTAGCTAAATCGAACTGAACTTTACGGGAGACTTCAGGTTTCTAGTTCTTACATGGGCATGGGTAATAGGCATTCACCTCCATTTCTTCATGGAAATTCTAGCCATCAGAGAATGACATTTTGCTCGGATTCTCACAGTACCTACCTAGCTAAGGAATCTCATTTATTCTCGAAAATACCTAAATATGTTATATTCAGGTGTTCCCTGCACCTTGCAATGTACAGTTGCCGTAAGTAATTATTCTATGTCGATGCTACCAGGTCTACATTTCTTCCATATTTCCTTTTGTTCTATGCTATTGTGATACAGTGGCTGAGCTTGATCACTCGGTCGGCAGGGTTATCGCATTGACAAGGATAGGCAAGCATGAAAGTAGGTATCAAGGTCACGAGGCCATTGCAACATGAGATATCGCCAATCATCAACTTCCAAGTCGATGACATACTACCCGGTCAATATGCAGGGCAAGCTGTCACTCTGAATCAGGGCCTTTACTGTGTATGTACTCGTCGTACATGGCGATCGAGTAATTTCACCGCCTCGAAATCTGGCTGTTTGCTCTCATCAAGGCTGAAAACCAGAGACCTAAATGTCAATGTTGAGTTTACTCTGACTTGAACAGCCCTCACCGACCTACAGCCGTTCTGTAATGAGCCACCTCGGAATGCCAGCTCGTTTTACGCACCTAGATAATCCAGGATGCATCCTGCGGCTCTGCATATGTTCTGTCAGCCTATCTCTCCTCCCTTGAGTGTTGCAGTCCCTGACTCGAAAATACCCAAAACAGCACGATCGTCGATCCTACCGAAACATGACCTTTTTGCCCTCGACTTCTAGAACAAATTACCCGGAAGCTGAAACCCTTACCTTGCCGGGGATAAATCTGTCTCCATAGACACTATTCCTGATATACATGCGATTCTCAGCATTGGCTATAGCCTGTATGTATGTCTAAGAGTTCTACCCGGTTTCCCTTCGCTCCCCCTCTTTGCCCTTCTTTTTCACTGTTCTTTTCTTTTTAATGCTTCTCCCATCTTTTCCTTTTACAGAAGCGTCAATTTCTTCGAGTCTTCTGATCCGTTTCTTGGCGGGGTCATTCATTGTCCAGGACCATCCATGGTCGTGTGACTGACCAAACCAGCCACTCCATGCGAGACCTTTTTCGATCAAGTTTTTGTTTTCTTTTCTTTTTTTGAGGCTCTTCCCCGCTTCCAAAGTGTCCCTTACGTTAGCTTTCACGAGGCCAATCAAGGCCAACGCCGCGCTTTGTTCTGCTACACCACGTTGTAACATTTAGGACTAAGACGGCACAGGCTCGTTCCTGGAGGCACCTGACGTTAAGATAATGAAGGAGGGGTTCGCAGTCAGCCACCTCGTTGACCTCAGTCTAAGCTTCTCTGAGGTAAGGTGCTGGGATCTCCATAAAGTTGTCGGCCGAGAGGAATTGTAGGATGCATCATGTATAAAGTTCCACTACCGAGAAGCATCCAATGAAGGATCTGGGGTGATGTTAACAATGCTCAACGTCGGCTTAGAAACTTGGGTCATTCGGCTAACTGTGGAGAGCTTAAGCTTGAAGCCCCCGATTTAGAGATAGCAGACAGGTATCTACTAGTTAGAGAGCGAGGAGCCAGTTCGCACATCAAAGTCACATGTAGACAAAATAGCCTGCTACATCGCTAGTCTACGATTTCATCAAGACCGAATGAAAACCTTTTTTATTTAGGCTGGCACTCCCTCACACGCGCTCAATAGTTTGGTCAGTGCAAGGTACCACGAAACGAGTCCGTACAGATCAGCGTCGGCTTAACATGCCTCCCCCACGTTTTGAACCACACCAAGCTTTGTGGTTGTGGGGATCCTTGCCTAAGATCCTAGAATTGAGCTTCAACAATAGATAGAGGGGGTTACGAATGATCAAGAGGAGATAATAAGCTTCCTATTTAGTTCCCGTATGCCGATGCTGACTTTTCAAAGCACTGCCACCATTCCAGCTAATAAGTAAGTCTTGGTACTCTCAACTATCTCAAGCCAGTAGATAGATGTTACAAATTGCATTGTCTAAAACAAAGTCTGACGCACGCTCTATTCAAATAGCCTACCATGAGATCGCCATCTTGCACCAGATTGCAGGTCACATTCACGCACGCACACACATGTCCCTCACTTCTATTTCTAAGCCTGCCCATCACTGTGGCTGCGTTTCAGACGCACGGGGGGGGGGCATCGATAATGTATTGTAACCACATCATACAGGGAGGAAACCCGAAAGATAGGTGATCAACGCTTACATACAAGGGCTGCTATCTGGGTTTACCGTCGCCTCGGAGTTGACGAATATGTTGAGGTTTCTCTGCAGGCCGATCCCACCTCAGTAATACAGCAGCATTGCCGGGCGTTTGGTGGTTACACTCGGGAATGTCATGGGTGTTTAAAGTACAACTATCCGTTTTCGGGATGTGTCACATTGAGAATCAACACGTTTATTCATCAATTATTTTTTTGTTATACTATAGAACCGGAGTTGGGCTAAAGAGGCATCCTCGTCTTCAGCAGGAATATGTAATTAACTCCTTTTCGATATGCTTAAAATCGTGATCTCCTTTTCTCAACCATTAGGTACATTGTCGAATTCCAAAATCGCTCATATAAACCAATTACGGTGCAATGTTGACCACACTCCTTTTCGCTTTTGTTGGAAAGAATCTAGGTAACGGTGTAGCCGCCATCGACTCGGATGTCGGCACCAGTCACATACGAAGAAGCCTTAAAACAGTCAGTTATGCATGCATGATACAAGAATACACAACTTACATCTGATAGGAGGAATGCCACGGGCCCCATGAGGTCCTGGGGTTGTCCCATTTTGCCCTGGGGGATAAGGGAAGTCCACTTCGCCTTGAGATCCGGGTTGTCGTCAAGAATCTTCTGAGTGCTATTGGATCCGTGTCAGTCGATTGTCTCTGAGTTCAAAGTTATTTGCATGACTTACAGTGCAGTCAACATGTAACCGGGAGAGATGCAGTTGACTCGGATGTTTGCCTGAGCCCATTCGACGGCCAAGGAAGCAGCGAGATGGCGCACACCGGCTTTGGCGGCATTATAGGGAGCCTGGGGCTGAGGAACGTTGACAATGGATCCGGACATGCTGCCAATCATGACGATGCTACCAGGAGCCTTTCTCTGCATCAAGTGCCTGGCGACTGATGTTGCAAAGAGATAGGTACCGTCAACGTTGACAGCCCAAAGCTTGCGGAGGCGGTCGATGGGGTAGTTAACGGCTTCGAAGTTCTCCGTGAAGCCAGCTGAGGTGACCAGGTTGTCAACTTTTCCGTGCTCCTTGACAACCTCGGCTACACAAGCCTCGACGGATTCAGGATCAGATACATCGGCATAATGGGCAGTGACCTTTGGGATTCTATGAGAAGGGATGTATTGTTAGCGTTTGGCACAATTATAAAGCTCAATAAGTGGTGAGCTTACCGTCGGGCTCGAGGGTTCTCCTTTTTGAACTCTTCAATGATCAAGCTAGTCTGCTTCTCTGCCTCCTCCTCTGCAAATATGTTAGAAATGGGCGTTTTGCTATGAAGGGTGCAACTACTTACTATTCATATCAACAAGAGCAAGGTTGGATCCAGAGAATACCATTCCTTGACCCATAACAAGACCCAACCCACGTGCACCACCGGTGACGATGCCGACATGACCGTCGAGTGTAAAGGTAGGCAGAGTTGGCTTCACATACTGGCCACCAGCGCCAGAGACAGGCTCACTGCTAGGGAGCTCATGATCTTCTGGGTACTCAACCTCGATCTGGGGATCGGTCTGGGCATATTTTCCTGGTTTGTCCTGTCGGGGAGGAACATTGTGAAGCTTTCGCGCAGCTGTGAAAGTGAAACGGGGGCGAATAGCAGGTGAAGCAGCAACACGCCGCGCACAGAGACGCAAAGAAAGTGCAAAAGACATGGCTGTGGAAGAAAGTAAAGGTGCTGTGATGGAAGAGAAAGCGTGAGGAGAAGAGGGGGAGAAATGACGGATCGATTGTTCTTATGGAGGTGAACAGTGGTAACAGCTGCTATGAGCTCAGTGGAAGTGGCGGCAGGGTACCTGGGGAATGAAGCTGAAGCTCCCCTCGTGAAGTTTGACGTCGATGGTGCAGGGATGAGCAGTTTATGATTAGCGCCCAGGAACGAAACGGGGAAAAGATATGCTGATGGTATAATGATGACTGAAATGCAGGTTGATTTCAAGCAATTGGGGG